>NC_045164.1:6017683-6131595 GCF_900700415.2 Clupea harengus | reverse complement strand
TACATACCTTATGCTAACAGCAGATCTAGGGGATCAAAGTTCTCACAGAGGTCGAATTTTAAAATCTTTAGGATATTCATGCTTTCTTTCTTTTGTCACTTTTTAAAATTTAAAATGGACATTTGGTTCTGTTTCACTTATCTCTCTTATTCTGTCTATGATCTCATAGTGTCAAAGTTCAGTTTAACAAAAAGATGGAGTCCGTATTTGGCCTAGAAATTTGCCATTTTGAGATCCGTCAGCTAAACACTTTCACTTCATTCCCGTCCCTCCCACTGTACTTTAGCTGCTTTGACTAGAGTGCATGGTTGGTTGGAATGCATGATTGACAGGCTGATTGTTTCCTAATTGGTGGGGTTCTGTCCCTTTCCTGATCAGTTGGATCGTAGGGACCACTTTATTTGTCACAGAAGAAATTAGGCTTTTCCTCAGAGCAAATACTGAATTTATAGGTTCCAAATTATGACCAAACATACTGTGGGAAAGTATGCATTACTAGCATATTGTATTGACATAATAATAATGTTAATGATTATTGGTGTTGAAATAATTATAACGTTACTGATTATTGGTATTGTTCATTATGGTTTTACCTCAGTTTATTTGTACATAAGTCATCATTTGTCCCTGAAATGTATTTGATATGACGTAGAAATAATAACAACATTGATTATTGACATTGGCTATTTGCTGCTGTAACAAAATATTTATTTATGTGTTTGTTTGTTTATATGTCTTCTGTATTCTTTTTTTTATATATATATTGGGTCTTGAAAAAAATACTCATCCACACTTGATGTTTCTGCATCCATATGCAGACACACACACTCAAACACACACACAAACACCACAGCCTCTCTCTGCCTTCTTCCGGACAGGAAAGGTGGGCTAGGCTAGAGAGAGGGAGTGACCCCTGTCACCTCAGAAAAGAAAACAAGTCCAACTGAAGCTCCAGTGTAGCAGGACTCCATATCCAACTCAGGAACCCTCACAGCGTCAGCATCTCACGCCCCCTAGTGGTCACATCACACTTGACCCTTCAGAGCACACGGTGGCTAGCTGTATCAGTCTGCACACTGATGTGTGTGGTTTTGCCTTGTGCCTCCCTCCATTCATTATTTTATTCATTCATCTATCCATCAATGTATCAATCATATATGTACATAGTATTTTAGTATGTTAACAGTACAGGTAATGTAGTTATATGCTGCTACTCTACGACTAACCTTTGCAATTGATGTTTTGCATCATCTTACTCAAGCCAGTGTGTGATTGCTACATTACCACACCAGACAAGCACATTTGTAAAGTCCCTTTGTTAGAAATCAACAGCTACAGATTGCACATTGTCTGCCCCGCCATTTCAGATGGTAAATTATGTTAAAGATTCCCATCGAGTGCCTGAAATACCCACTCAAAAGGCATACACCAAAACAGCATCTGAATCTGGAATGGAAATGGACCAGATTTGGCTTAGATTTGGCCTGGTTTTGGCCCAGACTCCACTCCACTGTACGCCGCTGCTGTTTGAACAGTGTCAATGGTGCTGATTGTGTCTGAGAGAGAGACAGAGACACTGGAGAGAAAATGGATGAGAAATCATGAAAGATAGATGAGAAAAGAAAAGAAAAGAAAAGAAAAGAGCAGATGAAGTGGAGGATAGGTAATATGAGATTTATATCTGCCTGTTTAATGTGGGAGCTGTGAAGTATGCTCTGTAATTAAATGACTTCCTTTATGCTGAGTGAACGAAGCGAACTCCTTGAACAGACGGCAGCTCAAGGCTTTCACAGATACAAGAGCCGTGTTACACTTCATTACATGCATGTTGTTCAGTTGGCTTGCTGACTGTGTTAAGATATCACGTGTCAGGCAGTCAGTCTCTAGGTGTGAATTATGAAGAGGCATGCCTCCCAAAGATGGTCATGGTTACTATTGGCTTCTTCACACATCATTTTATCCCACAGCCACATCGTTTGTGTACCTCTCAGAACCACTGTAGGCGGGCTGCAATCAGAATGAGTGAGAGAAGGGAATAGAGTTTAAGAAAAACTTAGATGAAAAAAAATTCAGATTGATTCGGAGTAGTTCCCCTAGGTGGCCAAGGTAAATGAAGCAATACAATATAAGTGAAACCAAAAAAGGTTTATTTTTTATTATTTTGTGGGATTCTTGGCTGTGGTTACACCAAAAACTTTAAGCCGAAACATCGCAGCCTTTTTGATGTAGCTGCAGCCAGGAGTTCTACCAAATAAAAAAACCTCAAACCTCTTTTTTGGTTCCCTTTTTTTCTTCATTTAATAAAAGCTTACATTTTAAATTTAAAGTCAACAGCAGCAGGTTAACTCTGTGTAAATGCATAAACAGCGCACAGGTGGAATCACATCAGGAGCTAATGAACACAATAACACAATAAGCAATAAGCTTTTATATCAGACAGTATAGGGCTTACTTGAATTGGTTTCTGGGGGGAGAGAGAAAAAGACAATTAGGCGAGAGAGAGGGAGAGGTAGAGAAACATTCATGATGAGAGCTCTGGAGGTATAGGGTTTGAATTAAGACCAGGATTAGAATTACATTTTCCCTCTCTATGAATGTTTCAATTCTGTTTCAGTTATATTCATGTATACATACAGCACAGGCCCATTAGCAACGAGCATCGTGTCAAAGCACTGGAGAAAGATTAAGGCTGACTGAAGACCTGAGGGAGAGCCAAAAGCAGCAGTTACAAAGCAAAAACTCTTTTCTGTTAATGTGAGAAGTGTTTCTGAGGTACAGCAGCCACCCTGCACACTGAAATGAGATTTGTGATTCCAGCCTACGCAGACGTGCGTGGTAAAGATCTGAGAGAGTGTGATGTGAATACATGAATCAGAAAAGCACTACCGTAAGTCTAAGTAGAGTTAGATGTACAATAGTCACACGATAAATGAAGTCGAAGAAATATCACATGGAAAATGTATTGTCGGGGTCATTTTTGTGACAACTAGACATAAACATACAGGCTGTCTATTCCGGGGTAAATCAGACAGTGATGTTAGGGAACTCTCTAGGTGAATAATAATGGAGACACAACTATTGTTACTTGGGCAGTTGATAAATAAACTTTTATTTGATTCAGTTGGATTTATTCACTGGTTGGTAGTTTAGCTAGGTTGGTGTATGTTTTATCTAGGTTTATGTATGTATATTCAGCTGGGAGATGAGAAGGAATGGCACATATTTTAAAACATTCCCACTGAGACCCCAAAGATATGTGTAGTGTGTATATATAGTTTGTGTATGTGTTAAGGACAAAAATGACCCGAAAGGGTCGGTTTGACAAGCCTTTGAAGTTCAGTAGATAGTCTTCGCTGAAGGGACCTTGTTTTTTATGACCAAGTACAACATTCACCCTTGGAATCCACAAGAGGGGAGTATCGTGCAAGAACTTCACCTGCATTCTCTCACCCTGTGACGTTTGTCTCTCGAGCTATCAGATATACCCATGCGGACCGCACCCAAACACAAACAAATCTGTGTGTCTTTACACACTATTTATTTGCAAATGAAAAACCTACAGGTGACTTTAAAAAGTACAGTAACATTAGGTCTATTGGTGAGGGATTCCATGTCCTATACCCCCCTATGTCTTACAAGCAACGACTTCTGTCTTAATGATGTAAATGTATAATACAAACGAGCAGGCAATATTGACTTCCTTACTTTGCTTTTTATATTTTGTTTGAACAATGCGTCTTTTTAAAAAGAAAACTATGTTTATGTCCACGTGTTTAGAGAAAGGAAACGTTCCATTTTGAATGTGATATTGTGATAGTGACGGGTCTTGAAGTCGAACTTGTATTTCGCAAATACAAATACAAAGCAAGATTTTTTGTTGTGTAAACATATTAACCAACAGGTGTTTAAAATTAAGCATTGAGTGAAAGATTCAAACCAATAATGGACCAATGACTTTACACAAATATTTCAACAAAAATCATTTTGTATTTTAAAAGTTTAAATTACTTTTTAGGTTTGTTCTATTCGATTGCTATTGCACCTTACTTGTTTGCAGCCTACATTAGAACTTTTTATATTAATTAGGTTTTTATGAAGTGTTAAATGCTACACTTATACCAATACGTAGAACTTCACAATAGGATTTATTTCTGTGTTGTTCGGGAATCAGGCCTAAATCGTTGCAACCAGATTAACTTTGGGCCTGTATTCTGCGTTTACTTAACATGAATAGACATTGGTATTTTTAACAGTCTTTATTTTACGGGGCGGTCGCGGGTTGTGTCTGAATACAATTGTTGTTGGCACATTTAAAAGAGAGATTAGCGATTTTGTGTAAGGCGCACTCTCAAGACTTGGCTTAATGGGCGCTGGGGATCTTGTTTAAGTCACTCTCGTAAGCTCTCTGAGAGAGTTCACGGACAGGTCGATCTATCTGGGTTATGCAAACCGGAGTGATTGCGAGAAGCTGGATCTGGCTACCTGCTTACTTCTGGGAACCACTGTGAATTATTTGCCCGGGTCTCTGCCCTTGCCATCTGTCCTATTCATGCTTTAACCCCAATTCATGATTCGTTTTTGCGCACACAGGGGCATATTCACCTCGGTGTCGCCTAACCTGTGCAGGCAGAGGTAAGACAACATAGCACAAGTCAACAATATAATGTGCCAAAACTGGAGACAGACAAAAGGGAAACCAAAATATGGCTTTATTTAATATTTAGCAGTTTCCTTCCTTAATGTTGCACTGATACCCGCGGCTGTTTGCCCATTTCTAACCGTAAAGACTTGACCCTAAACAGACTTAAATATACAAATGTGCCCAAATAGTATCTTAAAGACTGAAAATAATGGGCCGCAAATATATTTAGACCATTAGCTTGTTTTGTCGTGTCCACTGTCGGGCTATCCCAAGCCTAGCCTTGACAATAACTAATGAATATTGTGGTAACAATATAATTGATCATTGCCAATGGTTTCAGACAGACCTGGGCCTGTCGTAATTTGTTGTTGCCTTATGTATTTCCTTCTCCAAAACAAAATGCTGCAAAATGCTGAACGATTTATATCAATGTTTGTATTACCGTTTGTTCGATCTAATTTCTAATCAGCATGTTGCATCCTCTTATTCTCAGATCAGAAAAAAATTATCGATTGGAGATCAACAGTCCATAAACCTCTGTTATATGTTTTAATAAAGCTTTCCATTTATTTAGCCTATGTTTGGACGAGTATCTGTCGCATGTGTCTCGATCGCATTTCGAATTGTCACGTCGTCTCCTCTTGTTAATTCTGAATGAAAGAAGAGCAGGGGGAAAAAACTGTTGGAGACCAACAGTCCATTCAACAAACACCTGGTCAAGTTTGAAAACACGGCTGGGCTCGCATTCCAATCGGGTGCAATTAGTCACGAGAAGCGATGGCGGGCTGCACCATACATCTGGCAGCTTAGGGTTCGGGAGAGACGCCTTAATTAGGCAGAAATGGTCCTTTTCCATCTGACCCACCGGGACCTTTGGCCGGCTGTTTGACATTATTACCTCCTTAGTAATTAAAACGTGTGAGCACTAATAAACGACCCTCGGCTCTTAGACAGGCCCTGGGCCTATAAGCCTTGTCAGATGTAAAGAGCGGTTTTATTCACTTATAAATTGACTACATGCACTCGCGTCAATCAAACCTATAAATAGTCTAAAGACTGCACTTTGATATGCTATAGGCCACGTAGCCTATACTCAACGAATGGCATCAACACAAATCCACGAAGTCCTGTTTTTATTTAGTTGTCACCCCTTTCCCACATATTTTGAAAAGATTCCACAGAGAACCGCGACATTTTTGACGTTACAGTGCTATGGTTTTTGGAGACCGCAAGCTTTTGCAGAAGATGGTGGCTTAACTTTGATGCTGTGACGGTCCCGACCTCTCCCGGTCACATGGCTCCCTCGCCAGGGATGCTGTAGTGTTACCTCTCTCTTGCAGCTGTGGTGCATGTCTGGGAGAGGCGGCACCCCGTCAGGATCTCGTAATTTTCACACACGGCGGTTCCCACTCCCTAGACAAAACCGCTGAGGGAGGTATAGGCTATTAGCCGAGCGGGTGAACACTGGCCATTGTTTCTTCCCCATCCTAAACGTTTTTTTACGCTGATGTAGGTACGTCTCTCTCTCCGTCTCACTCACTCACACGCATGCCCGCGCTAGTGTCTTGGCTCAGGCCATGAAGTGATGCCCTCTTCACTTAGGTCCGTTGACTTGCAAAAAAAGATAATCAGCTAGGTTTGAGCTATTACGGTGATGCAAAAGACTATTACCTAACCATTTTATTTATTTATCTATGTATTTATTTTCTCACTCATTCATTTTCAGAAATCAGTCAACAATGCAGCGAAGGTCAACCTGCGCAATGTGTAAGTCTAATTCTAATTTGAATATCATAATGTATAATGCATAGACAGAAGCATAGTAATGCGTGCTTATTGGAAATACATTGGAAACAGCATTTATGACGGCCTTCCAGTACTATCGTATGCTGACACTGACAGATATTTGTGTGTTTTCATGTGAGTCATGAGTGTTATGATTCAGTTCCAGGCTATGCGTTCTACAGTAGACTACCAGTTTTAACGTCGCGGGTGAACTGACCGGACGGTGGCGACACTCACAAACAAGCTTGCACTTGATATCGAGAGCGACCCTGCCGTTATATATATGTCCCAAATCAGTTACTAAATGTTCCCCCGTGCCGATTCCCAACATAGCCCTAAATAGACATTTATTCGCGATTTTACTTTTGCGCTACTTATTAAAAAGGTCAAATTGAACAAAAACATTTAAAATACCAAAATACCACTACTCTGCGTAATTCACAATAACCATAAACCTGAATGAATGAGTATAATTGCATTAAAAATTATATGATTGGGGCAGTGAAATATGCGTGTATATGTAGGCATGGGATAACTGCGTCCTGCTTTGGCCTAAGATTCCTTTCAGATCACATTGCTCCCGCGCTGATGAAGCCACGAGGGAAACGTGTACATGATATCAATTATTCGCGTTTGCGTTTTAAAATTACACGGGTTTAGATCTGCACGAGAATATGATGGAGAGGCAGTCTCTCTTTCAGGAGACAGATTTTGTTGTGTCAGAGATTATTTGCGTCTGTGGCATCTGTGCAGCCAGCAGTGTCCCGGAAAAAAGCCAATGAGAAGCGCTGGATCTGGTGACGTGGCCGCCCCTGGTGCCCTCTCGATGACTTCCTGTCCTGAAGCAGCCTGACCTCACCATGAACTCGGGTTACAAGCTTGAGCTGATGCATGACGCCGGCGGCCCGTGGCTGGCCGTTCATCCAGTGCACACTGTATCTCTGGCCACGGCGTTCATTTGTAGAGGACTAGGGACAGACTGAGTACCATGTAGTTTTTATTGTAACATTTTTGAGAGTTTTCAAGTGAACTCTGGGGACAGCTTGAAAACGGCCGGTTTAAATGTCAAATCTGCCAACAACAGACTGCGTTCTGTCGATGATTATCTAAAATGGCCATTATGTGTGCCTTCAGGTCTGGTGTCATGAGATGGAGACTGCACAAGGTCTACATCACGCTACATTTTGGCATTGAAAACAGACAAGCATTTAAAACAAACTATCATATTAATTACATTTTATAAAAGGATATTGCGGCAGACTTTACATATTTAGTGCGAGTTGCAGTCTTGGTTTGGGGCAACGGCACTGTCAGAAGCCCTGACTGGGATCGTACTCAACTTTGTCCGTGAATTGACCTGTAGAAGCCAGCCTAACATTTTTCCAATAACTTGTATTTTGCTTCGCCTTTGGGAGATATAAATATGGACGGCTAAAAATGTCCACTTTGTGCACGTTCACTCAGAATTTAAAAGTTTTCTTACAACTAACAGCACACCATCAGAGGCTGCCGCGATGCGCCACTCTCCTTGATGTAACATTTCCAAGGAATCGCAATCTAATTGTAGTCTACTCGGGGGCAGCCCCATGTATTCCCTACGTGGTTTAGGACCAGCAGGTCAGAAGTTCAGATCAACCCCGTGTGATTAAGGTCACTAATGTCGGATTAAATATATTTTTTAAATGGCAGGAGAGAGCGGAATGCTCACGTGTTTTACTGGATCGCACCAAAGAATACTGGTTCAGGGATTTCCGTGGCCAAGGGTTAATTTAATTGATGAACACCTAAGAGGCTGCAAAAAAACTATTTACTGATCTGATTAGTGTGACCCACACAATCTACGCGCAGTAGAGGTTTTGTTATTGTCCTAAACGAATTAATAAATTAATAAAATTGGTAACATGCAGCATAATTTCTTTTTTACGCATGCTGTCATAGCCAATATCACCAAAATCATTATAGATTTATTTCACATAAAACACTGGGCATCTTCATGTAAAATAATGATATGATACATTAATTGTAATCCTTATTTAATTCGTTGTGTAAAGACAGTCACAGCTTCTACCCAATGCCAAGATACTAGCCTAATTTGGTAATTTCGGAGTAGGGAATTCTAGTGAATTAATTTTGGTCGTATTTCTAGGCTACGTTTCTATATATTTAAATTGTTCTGTACATTCTCAGTGCGGATGGCATATTTGAGATATGACAGACAGTCGGAGGATATAGCATACTTCTTGATATTAGTGATTTACGTCTTACCTTAAAATCAAAAAAGTTCGGCTTTATTGCGCGCAGACAAATTACAAGCAAATAAACAGTTTTCAAAAGAAGAGACTAACTGCAGAATTGGCTTTTTGAAAGCATATAATAGCGTGGGATGACGGAAAATTGCGCCAAAATGGAAGCCTTCACCATTTGGGAATTATTTTATGTAGGCCATACAGACTCTGTAGAAGCCTAGGCCTACATAAATAAGATATAGCCTAGTAGGCAACAATTGTTAATACATTATTAAATAAATAAATTTAATTATAAAATATTCAGTTTCCAATACAGTAAACCTATTGAAGATCACAACCTGGATGTTAAAATACATCTTGTAGTGTCCGTATTATGAAGACAGTATAATGAACCCTTATGTAAACGCCCTATAAAATAAATTAAAACAATAATGACCGGACCGACAATGACCTGGGTATATAATATAATATATTTTTTGTAAGTTCTAAGATGCTCTAATACACTCGTTTGCCATGCATTAGCGTTTTTATTAAATTAATCGAATGATACAATGTGAAATGAAATAGGCTGTAGAAATAGGCCATAGAAATTATTTGGGAACCATTAGAAAAATCAGTAGGCCTGTAGACATCACAGACACTTAAATAATTTCCTCGAAATTGTCTGTGGGGGATAGCCGACTGTTTACTACCAAACGGATACATCAACTTGCAGTTATAGTCTATCATTCTTAGATACGCTTCAAGCTATAGCCTATATGGTCCTTCTATCCTCATGATACAACAACCACATAATAATAATAATAATAATACTAATAACAATTGATATATTTATAATAATAATACAGTATTATTATTATTATTATTATTATATTGATACCAGTAGGTTAGAAGTAGACGTTAATAGTAGCCTAGGTTATAGCTTGTGGGTAGTAAAACGAAAACATGCATTTGCGTTTGCATTCTGCGAATATTCTATTACACCTAATACAGCCACAGGCACCCTTACCAGGATAAGATTAGCTGGCTCCAAAATAAGACAATTTGAGCAAGTCGCTACTAGTGTCATAGAGCTAATCATAAAGAGCCACAGAGCGAAAGCTGTACCAGTCGAAATCAGCAGGCTAGCGCCTGTACAGTGCACAGTGGCCTACACAAACAAGGCCTCTAACAATAAAAAAGGCCACTTTCTCCATAAACGCCTGTGAAGGCCATATGGAAATTTCAACATCGCATCACGAATTTTGTGCTTTTAAAATGGAACCCACACATGTGAAGTTTAAAATACATGCAGTTTTTTTGCCTATACCTTTCTAATTCATTTACCCCATTCCAATCAGAATCCCATTGACACCACCGAAAAGGAAACACCGCTTTGAGAAATTCTCGCGATGTCAGTGGTATGTGTTGCTCAGCAACATCAGTACACAAAGCCTATTGAATTGGTTCTATAACAGCACATTGCCGATGTTGCTAGTCAGGTAACTTTGTAGTCTATTGATGGTGTTTTATCATCCAGAGTCTCCAAATTAAGTAATATATCGCTACACTGTGATATTAGGTTACAATGTCTTTCAAAGACATAAGAGGTTGCAACCGTAGAGTCTCTAAAGAGGACCAAGAGTTCTACGACTTGAAACACAGAGCAGCCGAGTATTATAGAGCAAACTCGGTTCCGCAGAAGATAGAGGGTGTTTTGAATCAGATGTTCCTGGAAAGGCCTGATGATATTTACGGTTATGTGGTACGTCCAGGCATTTCAACGCCCCTGTCTTTTGTCAAAGGCAAAGTTGATTTCGCTGAAATGTAAAATATCTTAGCAAACATTACAGACATTTGATGTCTGCATTAAGGTTAACTTGTGAGTAGACTAACTTAGTCTGATATTAGATAGTAATGATTATGTTTTTGTAAGGTAGGTAAATATTTATATATAATATATTTAAATGTCACCCCTTGTTCCTGAATTTTAATTATTTCAATCGGAAGTCAGGAGGGCGTGTGCCTATAGCTAGTCTGTTTTGGACGATTAAATTCAGGTCAATACTGACTATTTGTCAGTAAACTAGGTTTAGCTATTAATACAGTTTACATTTGGTCACATAACGCAACTCTACCTTACTGTCAGCACTAACAACCAATGTATGCATCTTTAGGCAAATTACTTCTCACAACATTCCGCAAAGGCCGTGATATGTAGAACAGAGGGAAAAGAAATGTATGATGGGAACGGACAACCCTCAGCCCAGGCAAACGTGTATTGTATCATCAGAAATGAGGAGAAGGTAAGCCATTGTGACAGATCGAAGGCATGAGGTAGCTGTCAGAAATTACAATTTTATTGTTTGTGACAATCAGCCCACTTCTTCTTGTGAATATATTACCAAGGTTGGTTTAATACATTTTATTATGTCAAATATCACGGTAATTATAGAAGGTAAAACAATGCAAAACAACCAGGAAAATTCACAGTCCCTTTTGACAACAATTCCAATAAAACATCCATGACCCTTCTAATAAGCAGCAATGGATGCTTCCCAGCCGGGATAATGTTTTATGTACAAGTCACAATCCATTTTTCAGTGCCGTCAGCTAAGCTGCTTGATATGAATATGAGACAAATAATGGCAGTGATGTTATGATGTTATTAGATAAACATTACACCCTGTTCCGAGGCCTGGTGAGAGACTTAATGAAATGAGACATGCGAAAATAAGGAGGCTGGAGGGGAGACAAGAAGGAGGGGGGATTGGGTCATGAACAGAGGGAAACCTGTGAACTTTGACCCCTTTCCCTTTTGGACTATACAGTAGAACGAGGTTGACCGATCCCATGTGACGTGACAGGTCCTGGATAGCCATGGAAACAGGAAATGTCCCGTGCTTTGGGTTTCTGAAATCATTGGGGAGTCATAGTGAGTGCTGAGGGTTGCATTTCCTGTGTAATAATTTTAACAGAGATTCCCTTTTATGGTCTCACCCTCCCTTCTGCACCCAGTGCCCCTCTCTGCCCTGCTTCTGCCTGTGTTTCTATGGGAGGTAAGGAGGGAGGGAGGGAGGGTTTAGTGGTGTTTAGACTGGCGCTGTTGGATTATAGCTCCGTCCATTTGGCTGATACCAGTGAGATGGCCTGATGCTAATCCAGACTGATAGCAAACGGCAAGGGAAGCAGGCAGACCCAGAGGAGAGACATACACATACACAGAATGGGAGAGAGGGAGCGAGAAAGAATGAAAAAAGAGAGAGAGAGAATGGGAGCGTGAGGGAGAGAAAGGAAAAGAAAGAGAGCGAGAAATAGAACAAGAGATGGGGAGAATGAGAGGGAGAGACAGTGAAAGAGGGAGAAAGAGAAGGAGGTAAAGAGAGAAAGAGGGGGGAGGGAAACTGTAGAGAAATACAAAGCGAGAGAGCAGAATGAACATTAACTCAGCTTTTCCGTCTTCTATCTGGGTTGCCGTCCGCGGGTCAGAGAGAGGTGAGTGTGTCAGGGCCGTGACGGGTCTCTCTCAGCTGACCACCAGCCACCCAGCCGCCCACTCTGAGGGGGTACAATGGCCATTTGAACCACAGGGCTCTTCCCCGAAGAAACCCTACAGCCCAGTGTGCTTTTTTGCTCTTCTTGTCAACCTCTTATGTGAGACAGGATTCCCTATAGAAAAGACAGGATCAAGGGGGGAAGTGTTTGATTCATGAGCCTGAGATCCTCGTTGAGATTTCATTCCAGCATTTCTATTCTTCCACAAACACTAGTAGTGTCTCTCAGTAGGGTGCACTGCCAACTACAACAACACACACAGGGAGGAGAGGAGAGAAATGTGAGAGCCAAATTATAATCTACAAGATTAGAAAAAGAGGCTGTATGAAAGTACACCAGGAAATCTTTCTGCACACACATACATAAAAAGTTAAAAGAATAATTATTCTGCAAAATTCATGAGGCTTTGAACTTCGTACATCTCTGCATGTTTAATCAGTCGTTGCTGTTTTCCTGCTCTCTCCCAGACCACTAAGCGATGGATTTCTGAGTCTCAAACAGTCACCTGTCATCAAAGTCCATTATTTCACCAAACAGAAGTGATGCTTTCATTTCTAAAAAAAACACAGTAGAAACACTTGCTGCACCTATGAATAAAGGATAGCTTTATATTAATAAGGAATTGACATTGACATGGCATCAGCTAGCTGTGTTCCGTAATTCTCCTGAGCTGTGAGTGGGGCTGATCAGTAGGAACTGATGCTATACCACAATGAGGTGAACTCCTCGTATGCACACGCTCTGAGTCTTACACCAGTCCTGATAGTCCTCCTTCAGGGCTCTGACCTTTTTGACACTTGCTTATAATTGCATTGGTTGCTATTGCTAATTGCTATGGTCATCAACCACCATAGTGGTTTGTAGTTTTAGTTGTTTCAACAGAGGAACGTCGCAGAACAGAAAAGAACAGAACCGAACGTTTCACTGCTCCTTAAGCATTACATCCATGTTTCTTAGTATTTCATTGTTTGACAACAACAATAAAAACTGTGAACTGGTCTTTTGAACAAACTCTTGTTCTGTTTATTCTCTGACTGACGTAGCGTTCTGACGATTGTCTGTATGTGACTGACAGTTATTCAGCTTCACACGTAAACCAGCTGATTTCCACTCTTGTTTCCCCTGCGTCTTCCTACCCTTGGGCATGTCCCTCTGTGCCCGGGCTCTAGTGTGTGTGCCGTGCCACTGTGTCCAGCTGCATTGAGCCGGTGGCGGGTGAAAGTGACCAGACAGGGGCCGCTGGGGAAAACCAAAGACACGCGCTAGAGACTGCCCTGCACTGGATCAACCAGCCAATCAGCAACATGCTCCAGGGTCTCGACCCCAACGACCAGGCCACCATCGACAAGATACTGAGGTACCATTTAAGAATGTGAATAAAGCAGTGTCAGCACTGATCAGAATGGGGTTCATTAATTTATCTCTGTCAAATCAAGGGACTGTTTGATTCACAGGTGTGTGAAGAGGCAAGGTAAGATGTTACAACAAGAAGTAGTTAACTGCTCTATAGAAATGTGTGATAGTGCTCAAGAATCAAATTAAAGAGATTTGTCACAGAATGGAGACTATGAAATCTGATGCACCTGATGTTACTCAGTGGGGTACAGGGGGCTGGATTGGACAAACAGGGTAGCCTTTATCTGGCATGAAGCTGGTTTTTCATTTCGGACAGGTAATTCCCAGGTCCTAATGGGATTTCCTGTCCTCTTCCTTGATTGGCTGAGGTGCAAGAACTGATCAGGTGATCACATGACATGCCCTGCAAATAGGAGGAACTAGTCACAGTACCCAAGCAATCCTCAGAGCCAGGGAGCAGAATGAAGCCCCTACCCGATTCACTTCCTGAGTCAGAATGATTTTGCCCTTTACAGAAACACAAATAAATACATGTTTGCTAGTGTGTGTGTGTGTGTGTGCGTGTGTGTCTGTGGGAATGAGTGTGTACTGGTTCAGACAGAGTTCAGATTCAGATCAATGTTTGATCACATTGCAGCACTCGGTGAGGATAGCTTACCACAGCCTGCCACAGCAAATCATGTCATCACTGAGTTTGTTTGTGTGTGTGTGTGTGTGTGTGTGTGTGTGTGTGTGTGTGTGTGTGTGTGTGTGTGTGTGTGTGTGTGTGTGTGTGTGTGTGTGTGTGCTCTCACAAAACCCCTTTTGTTCTTTGCTATTCGGTTTTGATCCGGGGGAAGGATATCTTTTCTAGTCTAAAATAATGGCAAGTCATCAGAGATTTTAGGAAGGAACTAGCAAAGTTCCAATTCTTCCCAAGAGGATATGATAGTGCCATTAGACTGTATGATCCCTCGTGGGGTACTTTATTCAGTGCATCAAGACATCCTGCTCAACAAGACAGTCACAGAGAGAAACTGGGTCAGGTAGTCCAGGAAATACAGGTGTATAGCAAACATACAGCAGGACTTCATTATTGTAGTCCAGGAAATACAGGTGTATAGTAAACATACTATAGTACTTAAAATTCATGATTAATTATTGTACTTTTCATCCAGCATTGCTTATGTTTTCCTCATATCACATCTCTTCAAATGAAGGATGAGGGATTTAAAATCTCTACTCTACTAAAGAGTACTATTCATTTTTACTTTCTAGGTTGATGCATTACAGAATATTCTTCCCTTACCAAAACCTCTGGCTGGGTTTATAGCCTTAACTGAACACCCTTACCAGTCTCCAGTGGAATTTCAAACAGACAATGTTATACCGACATGAATGTTTACACGTCTGCATTTTGTACTGAAGCCCATTCCATAGGCTCTCTCAATGACTGGGCAGACTTTCTTTTCTTTGCCCAACAGGACATAGATGATTAATGTGGTGTTCAGGACATAGATGACTCTAATGTGGTGTTCAGGACATAGATGACGCTAATGTGGTGTTCACACCACTGATGCACTGTAGTTTCTCTGTTGTTTCCACCTCACTGGCAGGTTTCAGGTCAGAGAGAGAACAGCAGACGTCTTGTTTGTTTGTTTACATGTTTATGTTTTTGTTTGTTTATATGTTTATGTATTTGTTGGTTGATTTGACAGTGATTTCTTCTTGGCCCGTTTCCTGGAGAACGAGGATGAAAAGAACAAGAAGAGAGAAGCGGAGGAGGCAAAGTTGGCTAAGTCGGCTAAGAACACCCCTACCCCGCCTCCTGCTCCTGCTCCTCCCACCCAAGGCAAGGATAAGAAGGGAGGAGACAAAGGTAGGCCCGCCTACTGCCGGGGGAGGGAGGGTGAAAGGGGGTGGGGTTGAAGATAGGAGTGATTGAGAAATAGAAAAAAGAAGAGGGTGATAAACAGAAATTGAGACATCAACAGATAGATAGAGAGAGAGAGAGAGAGAGAGAGAAAGGGAGAGAGAGAGAGAAAGGGAGGGGGCAGAGAGGTAGAGGGTGTGTGATAGTGATCTCTGTCTTTAGCAAATTTAAGTCATTAGTTGACCATCTTGTGAGTGTGTTGTGCTCATTATTGTCCCTGAGAGTGTGTGTGTGTGTGTGTAAGGACCATCACATTTCCTCTGTTTCCTGTTACCAGTTAGGACTCGTCCTTGTTAACCTGGCCTAATGAATACTGATTAAGACAAGGGGCTGCTGATCATGACTTACCTGGTCTGCTAGGGGGGTAAATATGGTTGTAATGATGCACTCTCCCTCCGCATCTCTCTTTCACCCTCCCTATCTCTCTCTCACTTTCCCTATCTATCACTCTCCCTCCCTATCTCCCCTTCTCACTCTCCCTATCTCTCTCACCCTCCCTATCTCTTCTCCTCACACTCCCTATCTCCCCTTCTCACTCTCCCTATCTCTCACTCTCTGTATCTCTCCTTCTCTCCTCCTCACTCTCCCTATCTCCCCTTCTCACTCTCCCTACCTCTCACTCTCCCTATCTCTCCTTCTCACTCTGAATATCTCTCACTCTCCGTATCTCTCCTTCCCTCCTTCTCACTCTCCCTATCTCTCCTCTCCATCTCACTCTTCCTATCTCTCCTTCATCCTCAGGTAAGGAGAGTGTGTGTGCCCCCCCGCTCCTTTTTTCTCTTGTTCTCATCTCCTTCTTTCTTTCTTTCACATCTCCTTCTGTCCTCCCGTCCTCATTCCCCCTCCCTCCTCAGGTAAGAAGAGTGTGTCTATAGAGAAGATCCTGCCCCCTGCAGAGCCCCCTGTGCCCGTGCTAGAGGGCTGCACAGCAGTGGGTGCCGTCTCTCTGGCCGTCGCCAAGTCTGCTGCCAGGGTTCAGGACATGCCACTGTACCAGCACATACGGGCACTGAGGAAAGACCAGGTAACACACATACACACATACACACACACACACACACACACACACACACACACACACAAACACACACACACACACACACACACACACACACACACACATATATATATATAAGCATTGTAGTGCTGACTCCCTGTTCTGTGTGTGTGTGTGTGTGTGTGTGTGTGCTGTTGCAGACAGTCGGTGATGTTGACATCCCATTTCCCATGGTGACGGTGTTGAGTTGTGGTAAGGCGTCTCCGGGCAAACTCAACCTCCTGGAGGAAGTCCTAGTCATCCCTGCAGCTGGACCGAGAGTCAGAGATGTATGGATCAGAACCGGAAACTCTCTCTGTCTTTCTGTCATCCTCTATAACACAGACAGTAGAGACACAGTCATACTAGAAGACACACTCACACAGACAAACACACAAACACACACACAAACACACTCTGTATTCACTGGTCATGTGCATTTGTGTCCTCGTACTCAGAGAATCTCCATGGTCCTTGATCTGCAGAGGGAAATTAAGAGAATCCTGAACACTGCTTCAAAAACAGGGGTAAGAAACATTAATTCATCCATTCATTCATTCATTCATTCATTCAGCACAGGCATTGATATTTTGGAGGGATACAGGGGTCGTAAACCTCTTGCCTCTTTCCCTCGCACACACTCTGAGACACGCCAGGAATTCATACCCTCAATATTGATGCAATTTCATGGCTTGCTTGGCACTGCCAAGATATTATGCCAGCGCCATTACCTGAGATATCAGTCAATGTTGGCAAAGTCTTACTTATGAACAACCATGTGACTCTGTGATTCCTCAGGACACAGACGCACGCATAGAACCGCACAGAACACATGAGTTTCTTACTTACCGTAAATAAAAATAAAAAACATCTACAGAGTTCATGTTTAAGTGCTTCCATCTTAGCTGTTGCATGTTTGAGCAAACTGACTCCAAGTGAACTTATAACGTTTCCAGCATATGTAGCGTTTCATAACCATCCTTCAGCGATGCCAGGCTGCTGCATCAGTATTGCTGCAGTACATAGAGATACCACAGGCCTGCCTTTCCTCTCTGGCTTACTGCGGCAGGAGCATATCAGATGTAACCTTGGTTACGTATTCTGTAGGCATTTGAAGAATGAGAATGAAATCAGTGGGAAGCAAGAATTTAGGAGTGACACCATTTGGAGGTGTGAAATGTGAAGGATGAACACGGTACAGCATGCTCTGCGCAGAAATAGATGTACGCAGTGCTACTGACCCACGTAACCAAGACCTAAAATGGTGCCACTGGTAAAATGGTGCAGATATCAACACGTCCTTCAGGGGTTGGGAAAGTGTTCTTTGAGATATGACTCTACACACACTGCCAGCCCGTTGTGGTGAAATAACACACACAGATGCCATAGGAACAGATTCATGTTCTAGACTTTTCTATGATGGATTTGTTTAGACCATCTCAGTGTGGTGTGGGAGTGAATTAGCAATAAACGAATGGTTAGCGATTAGCTACTAATGACATCCAGGAGAGCATGGGACGCTGGAGCAGATCTGTCCCAGTTAATCCCCTCTAACTCCTAGGCCAGACAGAGGGTCATAACCAGAGCAGCAGAGCCTCGCCTCCCCACCAGAGACCTCGGCTGACAGCTGGCCGAAACCACAGTCAGACATGTTGTGACACCAGTGCTGTGGTTTAGCTTCAGCACTGCACCAAGGGCAGCCGCTAACGTAGCCATGTTGTCACTGAGAGAGAGAGCAGTGATGATGAAAGCAGACTCTGCAGCGGAGAGCTGGTGGCCTAGTTTCAGAGAGCCAACGCTAACCGAGCATGGGCCAGAGTATCAGCAAAAAAGGTCTTCATGTCAGCAGTAACCTTTTACGCACGTCACAAGTGGCACAATCTGTTCCCAACAAGTACCTAAGAGTACATTTTAAGAGCAATGTATGAGAGTGAAATGTACTGAAGCACGTTTCAAGAATACCACTACCTAGTAGGCCTAAGTGTTGCACATACACTAGGCCTACATGTATTGTGTTGCAGTGTGTCAGGTAGGCATGACCATGTTTAATACATCCAGACAGGAGGCTGCTCAACAAGAGCAAAGAGTTATAATGGAAGGCTACTGAGAGGTCTCAGCTTGTTTTGATGAGATGAAGATATAACTTTACAGTTATTCCGTCTTTCTTTCTTTTATTCTTTCATTCAATAATTCTTCCTTTTTTTAATTCTTCCTTCATTCTTTCTTTTATACTTTCTCTCTGTCTCTCTCTCTCTCTCTTCCCCCATCCCCAGACCCTGGTGTTTCCTGTCACGGATGAAGGTGCGTTGTTGGTGGGGTTTGATCGCGCGGAGCAGTCACTGGACCTCCTGACTGAGGCGTGCAGCAACCTGCGGCTGACCCCAGGGAAGGACCTCCACTTCGCCCTGAGCTGCTCCGCCCACAGGCTCATGGACTACGTGAGTTCAAACACTCTCCCCTAATGCCTTACCCACTGCATTACCCGATCCCTTACCCACTGCATTACCCGATCCCTTACCCACAGCCTTACCCACTACATTACCCGATCCCTTATCCTCAGCCTTACCCGATCCCTTACCCTCAGCCTTACCCGATCCCTTACCCGATCCCTTACCCTCAGCCTTACCCGATCCCTTACCCTCAGCCTTACCCGATCCCTTACCCACTGCATTACCCGATCCCTTACCCTCAGCCTTACCCGATCCCTTACCCACTACATTACCCGATCCCTTACCCTCAGCCTTACCCGATCCCTTACCCTCAGCCTTACCCGATCCCTTACCCACTGCATTACCCGATCCCTTACCCACTGCATTACCCGATCCCTTACCCTCAGCCTTACCCGATCCCTTACCCTCAGCCTTACCCGATCCCTTACCCACTGCATTACCCGATCCTTTACCCACTAGATTACCCGATCCCTTACCCACTGCATTTTCTCTGTGAGGAGTGTTGAAGGATGTGTATCTCTGTGTGTCTCTGTGAAAGAAGTGTGTCTCCCTGTGAGGACACTGAGATGAAGTGCCTCTCAGAAGCGATGTGTTTGGCTGTTTCGACAGAGAATAAAGTGTGCTTCCCTGTGTTTCTGTCTGTGTGCTGTCAGTCTAAGGGGAAGTATGAGGTGATAGCCGGTACTCTGAAGTCTCCAGACGAGCTGGTGGAGGTGTATGAGTCTCTGATCAAGAAGTATCCAGCCATCTGCGCCCTCATCGACCCCTTCAGGAAAGAGGTCAGACTTGTTATAATGTAGATGCATTTTATATATGCTACTGGTGGTATGCCAGTTGCATTTAAAAGGTGTGTGTATATGTACATTTTCATGGTGTGTGTGTGCACATGAGTTGTGTATTATTGTGTGCATTTAGGACATGTATCAACAGGAGACGCTCAATGGACAGACCTGTGTGTGTGTTAATATACGTGTGTGTGTGTAAATATGCGTGCGTGTGTTAATATGCCTGTGTGTGTGTTAATATGCGTGTGTGTGTGTTAATATGCGTGCGTGTGTTAATATGCCTGTGTGTGTGTTAATATGCGTGTGTGTGTGTTAATATGCATGCGTGTGTTAATATGCCTGTGTGTGTGTTAATATGCATGTGTGTGTGTTAATATGCGTGCATGTTAATATGCCTGTGTGTGTGTTAATATGGATGTGTGTGTGTTAATATGCGTGCGTGTGTTAACATGCCCGTGTGTGTGTTAATATGCCTGTGTGTGTGTTAATATGCGTGCGTGTGTTAATATGCCTGTGTGTGTGTTAATATACGTGTGTGTGTGTAAATATGCGTGCGTGTGTTAATATGCCTGTGTGTGTGTTAATATGTGTGTGTGTGTGTGTTAATATGCGTGCGTGTGTTAATATGCCTGTGTGTGTGTTAATATGCCTGTGTGTGTGTTAATATGCATGTGTGTGTTAATATGCGTGCGTGTGTTAATATGCCTGTGTGTGTGTTAATATGCATGTGTGTGTGTTAATATGCCTGTGTGTGTGTTAATATGCGTGCGTGTGTTAATAAGCCTGTGTGTGTGTGTTAATATGCCTGTGTGTGTGTTAATATGCATGTGTGTGTTAATATGCGTGTGTGTGTTAATATGCCTGTGTGTGTGTTAATATGCATGTGTGTGTGTTAATATGCCTGTGTGTGTGTTAATATGCGTGCGTGTGTTAATAAGCCTGTGTGTGTGTGTTATTATGCCTGTGTGTGTGTTAATATGCGTGTGCATCCGTGTGTGTAGGACCTGGAACAGTGGGACAATCTCAGCTGTGCGCTGTCTGATCAGACCTGCTGCCTGATCGCTAATGCCGCTTTCGGCTCCCGCCCTTGTCTCTACGGTGAAGCAAGGCTCCTCCCACCAGGGGTCACAGGGGTCATCCTGAAACACGTGAACGAGGCCACCATTAGTGACCTCCTCCGTGCGACCTCAAAGGGCAAAGGTGAGAGGTCAACCTGTAGCCGTGAGTCCGGCCAGCTTTGTTTTCTATGTGTATGTACAGACACTCAGAAGTGGACCATGAGTAAGGTCGTGTTGCGCTATGCACCCTTCAAGTTCAAGTTCCCCACGTATGACACAGTACAGGGCTGGACATGAATGAAGTGAAGGAAAAAGAAGGAAGGATGAAGGTGCGCAGGGGCTGGGAAACCTGAAGGAATGAGAGAAGAACCTGAACTCCTTTTTTTCAACCTGTTTTTTAACAGCTCGAGAAAGTGTGCAGTTTAAGGTGCACATTAGGGTCTTTCTTCAGATCCAGATCTCAATAAGAGACCATTGGTCTCAAGGCCTGATAGTTGCCATCTGTTGATGAACCAGGGGCTGGCAACTGTGGATAGCACAAGGGACGAATACATGCTGCTCTCACACTCACTCACGCACATACTTACTCACACATACACACACACACACACACACACACACACATGCACTCACTCACTCAGAGACACACACACACACACACACACAACCATACTGACATACTAAAATACTAACACAATCACTTACTGAAACGTTCATCTTTCATAAAAAATGAAATAAAAAAAATGGACTGTACTCTGTGGAGAAATTAATGAGGGTTAAACTCCCAGTGTTGCTTGGGCGCTTTCCATACGGTTTCACAACAATAACATGAAGCATGACATGAGAAGCCTACATGAGACATGAAATGGCTACAAGTTTTAGCCCCATCAGGGAAAGCGTTTAACATAGACACATCACCAAATTGCTCAGGATTGGCCAAGGAAATGGCAAGAATATTGCACACAATCATAGGCTTGGAACTTGCAAAGTGTACGTGTGTGCCTGTGTGTGATATGCCTCCAGTGATATATATATATATATATATGGAAGTGCTTGTTTGAGGAATGACTGACTGAAACGGCCGTGTTGTCACACTGCAAAGTACCGTAATCAGCCTCTGTACCACACGTTATTACTCGCTCAGGAGATCACCACACCAGGCCAGGTTATTTAGGTAAAAGGGGCTATGACACACTGTTAAAATAAATGTGTCCGTGTATACTGTGTGTGTGTGGTGGGGTGGGTGGAGGTGTGTGTGGGTTGCGTATGTATATATTTGTGTGTGTATGTGTTAATGTAATGTAATGAGAGTTTAGATGTCGGAGACAGAGTTGTCTAGGTGTGGTTCCCTGCTCTAAGCAAAAACTGAAACTCAAATACAGAATAGAACTGGACTGAGATGGCTCATCAGACTTATCACATCTAACTATGGGATGCGTTTGAAATACTTTCACAAAATGCTGTCAACACACAAATACACACACACAAACACAACCACCACAGGATTGTGTCACAACATTATGATTAAATGTGGGCAGGATATATGGCAGGGGAAAATGACATGTTTGTGGTTGTGCATGCTCTGTGCATGTGTGTGTCTGTGTGAGTGAGTGAGTGTGTGTGTGTGTGAAAGACAGTGTGTGCATGTGGTTGTGCATGTTCTCTGTGTGCGTGTGTGTGTGTCTGTGTAAAACAGTGTGTATGTGGGTGTGCGTGTATCTGTGTTTGTGTGTGTGATAGAGTCAGTATGACAGTCAAAGAGCCTTTAATGTGTAGTGGATTAGTCGGGCCCAGCTCCAAAAGTGGCTTTAGGATCCTTCGAGTGCGGCCTCTCTATCAGACATCAGATCAATAGGGGCCGCGGTCAATGCCTTCGCAACGAGTCGCCCATTGATTGGATTACACAGCCAGAGTGCCGTTAATGACATCATGTCACGCGACGGAAAACACACCTCTGCGTCCCCTCTCTGAACGGAACACACACCGTGCTGCCCCGTCTTTAAATGGAAAACAGACTTGCCACCCCATCTTCAAATGAAAATATCCCGTTACGATTTTAGAACCATGGGTTTCATCCAGGCGAGGCAAGTAGATAGAGCGACTAAACCAATTAATCAAACTAAAAAAACAACACAGTGTGATGAAGGCACATGAAGGTGTTTCCTGTACTTAGTCTATCTAAATGTGTGTGTGTGTGTGTGTGTGTGTGTGTGGTTGCATGTGTCTGTGTGTGTGTGTGTTTACTCCAGATTCCTCCACCATTCTGGAACAGTCTGGCCCGGAGGTGTGTGATGACTACCTCGCAGATCTGGTGAGACCTGCATCTTTCCTCCTGTCTCTGTCCCTCACTGTGTCCCTCTCTGTCAATTTGACATTATATTAGATTGTCTGTCTCCCTGCCAGATTGTCTCTGTCTGTCTCTCTGTCAAACAGTCTGTCGGTTTGTCATTATATTAAATTGTCTGTCTCCCTACCAGACTATCTGTCTGTCTCTGTCAAACAGTCTGTCGGTTTGTCATTATATTGAACTGTCTGTCTCTATCTCAGTTGACGAGAAGATACATTTTGCCTCCTGATGTGTATACACTAAACAAATATGTTTCACACACACACACACACACACACAGAGACATTCACCACCATGCCCAGGGGTTTGCTTTTATTTATGCACAAGGATAACTGTAACATCTGGATAGTGTGAATTTGAGAGAACATATGGCTGTGTGTGTTTGTATTTGTTCTGTGTGCACACGCTCACTCATGTGTGTTTGTGTGTGTGTTCTGTATTTATGTTGTATTTATTAATTTACTTGTTGTTGTTGTTGTTCGCCTTCTCACTCCATAATGGAGCATAGGCCATCGATAGTGAGTTTCCACTGGATTTGGTATCCACTTCTTCTCGATGTTTCAGTAATCCAGTAAATCCACTGAGCCAGGGATTGGCCCACCCAGCTTCATTTCCTTGAGTGTGTATTTTTTTTCTGTATGTATGCTCTCACATATGTGTATGTTGATTTGATGTGTTTTGCGTATTTGTGTCTGTCTGTGTGTGTATGTGCCCACTCTTCAGGCTGTGGGTCTGGGCGTTAAGTTTGTGAAGCTGGGTGGTCTGAGGGGCGGAGTTCGTCTGGCCTGGTACAACCGTCTGATGGAGCTGGAGGAAGAGCTGGACAGGCAAGGCATTCTGGGTAAGCCACCCCCTCTGCCTCTCCACCCGCCTCTATACGCCCAACACCAGACATCATCCATCCTCTCCACCCCTCTCTCTCTATCCCCTCATCCTTGCTCTCTCTCTTATCCTCCACCCCTCTCTCTCTATGCCCTCATCCTTGCTCTCTATCATCCTCCATCTCTCTCTCTCATCCTCCATCCCTCTCTCTCTCATCCTCCACATCTTTTTCCCCTCATCCTTGCTCTCTCATCCTCCACCCCTCTCTATCCCCTCATCCTCGTTCCCTCTCTCTCATCCTCCACCGCTCTCTCTTTCTCATCCCCCTCTCTCTCATCTTCCACCCCTCTCTTTCCCCTCATCCTTGCTCTCTCTCATCCTCCATCCTCTCTACTTTCCTCTGCCCCTGTCTGTTGCCTACTCTCTTTTTCACTAGAATTAAACAATAAAAAAGAAAAGAAAAAAACTGAACCCGAAAGAGCAAAAGAGAGGAAGAGCAGTCTAGACACAAAGAGTATGCTAGCAGCAAGAAGAGTAGTCACTTCCTATTCAGTGAAATATGTGTGTGTGCATTGTATCTCCAGAGTTCTCAGAGTACTGTGTTAAGCACTTGTGTGCTGACAGTGAGTAAAGGGTTTTAAGTATTTTTCGTATTAGTGTGCCTTTCATAAGTATCAAGGATAAAGTGTATTTTTGTGTGTGAATGTTGAATGTGTGTGTGTGTTTCAAATATTAATGATTATGTGTTACAGGGTCAAATCAACTGGAGTTACCTTTGTTTCGTGCCAGTGTCAGTCTTGACTCAGAGACAACAGAGACAGAGTGAGAAGGATGCATAAAATCACACACACGCACAATGCATGTGCGCATACACACACACACACACACTCTCAATGCACGTGCGCGCACACACACACACACACACACTCTCAATGCACGTGCGCGCACACACACACACACACACTCTCAATGCACGTACACGCACACACACACACACACACACACACACACACACACACACACACACAGACACTGCATGTGCGCACACACACACAGTTCACAACAATTAATACAACACATAATTAATATGAGCTGTTTTATACAATTTGTATACAATACATTATACAACTCCTTCTGTTTAAATCTGATTTAAATTAGAGACATTTTATGGATTACATTTTATGCATTTACATTTTTCCACAAATACAAAAAAGCTCATCTGTCTGGCTCATTCTTTTTGATGAAATAAAAAAAAGACAGAAAAATGTGTGAAAATGTGCAACCATTCTGTTGAAATTCATTTAAAATTATATCAGAATCAGAATCAGAATTGTATTTATTGCCAAGTAAGTTTACGCCTACCATGAATTTGTTTTGGCATATTGGTGCTGACAATAAACAACAAAAAAAAACATAATAAGTACTGCAGAACATAAGATATCAAATAAATGAAGAAGAAAAAAACTAAATATAATTTTAAAGTCTTATATAACATTATTGAAGAGCTTTTTAAAATGAATTTCATAGCCCTGGTCTTCCATCCCGTAGTTTTGTTTGCGAGTGATGGTGAATGAGTGGCTGCCATCCTGTTTTTCTGTCACTCTGTGTGTGAGGCTCAGCAGGCAATCACTCTCTCTTTATCTCTCTCTTCTCTGTCGCTCTTTCTTCTCCTTTTCTTCTCTCTTCCACCCCTCTCTTTTCATGTGCATTCCTACAGCAGGTGACACACACAATGAAGAGAATAAGTTGTGTCGCTCTGTCAGTCCAAAAAAAACACTACATGCAGACAGACTACATACACACACACACACACACACACAGTCACACAGACATACACATACACACATACCACAGGCACTCACAGACACACACACACACACAGTCACACAGACATACACATACACACATACCCACAGGCACTCACAGACACACACACCCACAGACACACACACACACACTCACATAGACACACACACACACACACAGACACAGACACACAAAACACACACACACACACACACACACACACCCACAGACACACACAAACCTACAGACACACACAAACACACACACCCACAGACACACACCCACAGACACATACACACACACACACATACACACACACACACACACACACACACCCACAGACACACACACACACACAAACACACACACAGACGCGCTCTATCTTTGCTCTGTTTTTAGCCAGTGCATGTCCTGTTTGTCATTTTGCTGGCTGGTTCTTTATGTTTGTGTGTGCTGTTACTGGTAGACAGCAATCGGAGAACTAACAACAGATAACTACAACAATGGCATTTCTCAGGTAGGTTGGGGCTCTTTAAAGGAGCTAGGAGCTTTGACAACTTTATGAACAAATACAAAATAAAGCTGAAACTTTTTAAACATCCTGTTTGGGCTTTATGTGTTATGTATGTACATGTTTGTGAAACATTATATAGAGATAAATATGTATATTTGCTTTTCTGTATGTGTGTGTCTATGTTAGGAAGTGTGTTTGGTGTGCGTTCATGTACGCTTGAGTCTGTGTGTGTGTGTGTGTGTGTGTGTGTGCTTGCATATGACTAGGCTTAACCAAACAAGCGAGCTCATTGTGAGGAATCCTTCAAATCATTGTCACATCCTGTAGTGAGGGTTGAGCAGATGGACTAAAATCCCAACAGAGGCAATCACTTCACTTCACACAGGAGAAGCCAGCTGCCCGGAGCTGATGCATCCGCTGTGTGGGACCACACAGACGTGTGTGTGTGTGTGTGTTTTCTCTTCAACCCATAGCCTAGTGACGGCTCCGGTCTTTCATGCAAACATCGCAGCTTTTAAATGAAATAATGACATCATTTGCTATCCTGAATGAAACACAACAAGTAAAGATAGGTAATGCTTCCGCTAGGCAACTATACAGTACATTGTAAAAGATGGGGACATCCAAAATCAGCGAACTACTACAAACCGCCCTCCTTATATGTGTGTGTGAGTCAGTGTGTGTCCTGTGCTGTGAGTGTGTGTGTGTGTTAGCGGGACCTGTCATAAAAGGAATTGAATTTAGTTGCTCTTGCCACCAGGTTGTCTAAAAGAGTGGTGATGTCAGGCCAAGACACGCATACACACAGACACACAGACACACACACACACACACACACACACACACACACACACACACACACACACAGATGAGTGTATGAGAAAAAGAGAGCCGCAAGACAAAGATAGAGATGAGTGAGAAAGAGAGAGAGATACACACACATGAGTGAGCTAGACTAGGACAGAGAGAGATGCACACACAGAATAAGGTGAGAAACACACAAAGAGATGAGTGTGTGAGAGCAGAAGGGAGAGGGACACGTAAAGAAAGGAGGACAGAGACGGAGTGGGTGAGAGGGAATCAGTAGGGAGGGGAAAGAGAGAGAGAGAGAGAGAGAGAGAAAGATCGACAGATGAAAAAGCCCCAATCAGTGGAAACATGAAGCATAGAAGACTGGCGCAGATTTACCCCCTACACGCAAACATACACACACATACTACCCCACCCCCTGCCTTTGGATCCCCACCAGGTAATCACTCTGTTTGGAAAATAAACAAAATGACTAACAAAATAGGCTAAATGAAGTGTTTCACCATACACACACTCTCACACATACACACATGCACACACACATACACGCACACACACTAAAAAGCCCCATCCTAATTGGAGATCCTTCAGAAAGGGAGAGGGTGAAAGAAACAAAGTGTTCCATTGTGCGGCGGCTGCCTTGCAACCCAGCCCAGCAGCTCCAGAGAGAGAGAGAGGGGTTAAAGATAGGCAGGAGCGAGGGAAAAGAGTCCAATTTCTAGAAGAAAAGCAGGATGCGTGTAAAAGAGAACACGGTATACAGCAGGGGTAATTGCACATGATTGACGCGTGTGTTGACCGCATGTCAATCAATGCCAGTTTCAGACATGGCAATGAGCTGTTTACCCGGCGTCAAAGCCGAATTTCCAAACACACACACACACACACACACAAAAGCATCTTCAACGTATATGACAAAAAGAAAAAAAAATTACACGGTCATTTCCAAATCAATAGTTTGATCTGGGAGTCATTTTTGCAGTGTGTGCATATTATCAGATGTCACAACACAAATACAGCTTTTTAAACAAACACCTTTTCATGAATTACACAAAAATACACACACACACACACACACACACACACACACACACACACACACACACACAGAGAGACACTCACATCTGTCCATATAAAACTGTCCTCTCAAAATCTGACACACACACCATCCCCTATACCCTCTCTGTCTCTCAATATGATGCTAGGGTCAGATCCTACTGATCCATCTGCACCGACCACACACACTCACAAAGTCACACACATGCAGTGTGTGCTCGCGTACACGCACACACTCGAACATTAGGAACATGCATGCAGCAACAAACATGCCGAAAGACATGAGCATCCGTCAGTAATAGAAGTGCAGGATCACACACACATGTGCACACAGACGGACTAACCCATAAGATGATGAGCAATATGGACAGATAAAGGACATACATGGACAGCCATGCAAGCCAGGAAAATGTACTGTACATGTAGACACACACACACCACCAACAACCACAACAACAACACACCCACACACAACAACACACACACATACACGAGCAACCCCGCACACCCCTAGCATATGCACATGCACCCGCCCCCCAACACACTCACTCACACACACACACACACACACACACACACACACACACACACACACACACACACACACACACACACACACACACACACACACACACACACACACACACACACACACACACACACACACACACGTATCCACTTTCTGTTCTGTTTGTGCAGTCATACACACCTCGGTGCTGATGTTTAACGCTTGGGCACACTGACTCTCAGAGGAATTGAATTTCCCTTCCCAGACTTAAGGGATTTGCAGCTCATTCTGTCTGCTGTGTCGCCACTGGAAATTGTTCCGCACAAGAATGAAGCCTAAAGCCCTTCATTAGCAAACTCAACAAAGACACACTCGCTCCAAGTGAGACAGAAGGTCAGGTGCACACACACACACAACCACACACACACACACACACACACACACACACACACACACACACACACACACACACACACACACACATTTAGGCTCATACACGCAGACACACAGGCTGATACAGATTCACACACAGGCTGATACACACACAGAATAATACATGTGCAAACACACAGACACACAGACACACACACACTCACACACTCCTGAGCAATCACCCCTAACGGACAGAGTTGCACTGTCGAGGGGAGGGGGTGCGGGGAACGGATCCAAAAGCTTAACCTCGTGACCGGACAGAGTAGAGTTTACAACACACAACACCCCCCCCCCCCCCCCCACCACCACCACCACCACACCTACACACACGCACATACAGAGAGCGACAGAGAGAGAGACGAGTGGGCGTTTGATGGAGATGCGATATTTGCGATGTGTGGGAAGATTGTGATGTGACACTTATGTATATATATATTAACAATTAACATACCACTATGCCAAAACTACACGTATGAGCATTTCTATCTAGCTGCCACATGACAGTAATCGTCGATCTATTTGTCTGATTATACTGGGAGCCCATCTGGCATGACCTCCCCCCCCCCCCCAATCGAGCCTGACACCCAACACATGCAGCGCTGATGTGGCATGTTGGTGTGTGTTCAAAATCAACAACAACAACAAACAAAGACATCTCCAGCAGTGTGCAGAATTTACTGTTGAATCCTATTTCTGCTGTTTTGTTGTATGCACACACTTGGTCACTCACACATACACACACACACACACACACACACACACACACACACACACACACACACACACACACACACACATACAGTATATACAAAACTGCTATAGAACAGCCTTACGTGAGGTGTCGTGACTGTTAAGAGTGGAATTCAAATTGAAGGTGCTTTTTCACAGTAAACAAATACAACAACTCACACACAGAAACACACACACACACACACACGTCCCTGTACATCCCTCATAAAAACACTACCACACTGCGAGCGCTGCAGTTCACACTTCAGACTAAATCCCACCTCACACACCTCATGTTATTTGGTGGACAGCTATAAAGCCTGATTCACACAGGGCAGGAATGCTAATCTAAAGACCCCTGGCTCAGAGAACACCTCCATACTGGACACAGAGTGTTAAACGGATAGGGGGACACCCACTGTGGGAGGGGAAGGGGAAGGGGCCTCTTGAAATGCTACTGAGGTATCAGCCTAAAGGTAATATTTTTAAATCTGGGATTTTTTTAAATATTGGATGAATATTGAGGGTGAGGTAAAACTCACCTACCACTCACCACTCACCACAAACACACACACACACACACACACACGCACACACGCACACGCGCACACACACACACACCTTTAAGCCCTTACATTTGACCCCAATAGACCCATGTGAGTGCTGTTAGCATTCATTTTTTGTTAGAGTGATGGAGAAAGCATAGCTGGCCATTTTGCTGCAGTCCATTTAAATGGAATGGTGACCTGTGAATGGGTTAAATTCAGCTGGGTGTGAATATGTCGGGATGCTGGTGGTTGACAGACCCATCAAAACACATTCACACATTCACACACACACACACACACACACACACACACACACACACACACACACACACACACACACACACACACACACACACACACACACACACACACACAAACAAACAAAAAGAAATGACCTCAGAAAACAGAAACTAAAACCACAGTATAAAACACAGATAAAACATGGAGAATTGATTTATCTGTGACATCAGCTCTTTGCTGATAATAACCCAATGGACTTTGAGAGAGAAGGAGGGAGAGACACACAAAGAGGTGGGGGGGGGGGTCTGCCTTACTGACAATCACTGATAGACTACAAGGTTAATACTGGTTTAGACACACACACACACACACAGAGAAAGAAAGAGCTGGCTAATCAAGACTGCCAGTACGGGTCTGTTTGCCTTGAGAGAGCGAGAAATGAACAAGTCTAATCTAGTCACCAGAGCTCATCACACTACAGGTTAGCAAAGTATTTAATTTCACAGCTGTTAAACATCACAGTCCTCCACAAACTACTGGTGAAAACTACTCCCTGGTAACTAATACTTTCTCTCTATACAAGATAAACACATATCCACACATATCCACACCTGTGTAACACAGGCTGTGTGTGTGTGTGTGTGTGTGTGTGTGTGTGTTTCATATTTAATGGCTCGTGCCTTTCCAAGAGTGTAACTGTAGCTGTAGCACCCCTCTTATTCCCACCCATGGGACTACAGACACTAAGCTGCCTCTGCCTTGAATAAACAGTGAATAAGCCAGGAATAAACCATGACACAGCTCATTGTGTTAAAGCCATCAGGCTTAGGTAACTTTCCTTTGGACACCCATTGAAATCTTTCTTAGCCGAAAACATTCCGAACTATCAGTGATAGTGTGTATAAACTAATTCTGACTGCCTGAATGTATTTCTTAGCCTTGTGACGGCTTCAGAACAAAAGAGAGAAAAGGTGCTGTTCTGATGGCTTCTTCACTTCAGAACTCTAGGAGAACATATGAGTGAGGCTGCAAAAATGCTACGAATGAGAACACACTGGAGTGAGAGAGGTGTAGCGTGAACACTTCCACACTGGAGAGAGACTTACTAGCTTGTGAGATCCGGGCTCTCGTGGGTGTTCCAGGTCTGACTGGGTCCGGGTCTGGTTCTGGTTCTTGCTCGGAGCTGCTCCTACCTCAGTGGTGGGGGGCGGTTCTGAGGAGCTCTGACTGGGTGTGTGTGGGGCCTGCTTTCGGACCCGGTTCAGGTCCAGAACACTGCTGGGGAACTGTTTCTGAGTGGAGCTTTCTTCTACATACACACACACACACACACACACACACACACACACACACACACACACACACACACACACACACACACACACACAAAGATCCATCAATCAGAGCCATCTATCTTTATTATACTCTAAAACATATTTAAACACAGAACCTCACTCTGAATTTGATGTTTTGGTATTTGTATTGTGCATATTTGTAGATAGACGTGAGCCTGTGGAGACCTGCTATATGCGTGAGGGAGTGATGGATCTCAGAGGGGGCTGAGACCAAGCAAGCCACAGGCCTGACTGGTGGGGCTCTTACAGTGGTCTGTTACCTGTTAATGGGTCTGCATTATGGCTGGCTAAGAATGACCGAATGAAGACATGACCATTCATGGTAAAAAAAAAAGTTATGGGACATAAACAAAGAAATGAATCGGTTTCATCTACAGCTATAGTGGATTATTGAAAACAAAATGATTTGAATATAAAAATGTCATAATTGTAATTGCAAAAGTTCGGCAACAGCAAAATAAAATAAAAAAACCAGACAGCATATAGTACTGAAATGATAGAACTAGGCTGCATCCTACTATTGTTCTCTAGAAAGTAAAGGGAGGTCTCTCTCAAATGATTGAAGCTATAGCGACAATAAATATTATAGACTTGTATTATTGATCTTCATAGTATTGTGTTTTATTGTGTGCTCATTTTTATTTACATAATACGTATAAAATGATCTATTATCTAACACATTTATTGCATTGTATGTGTTGTTATGTAATTATGAATTCTACTAATACTTTTGTCATGGAAAGCTAAAAGCCCACCCAGAAACAGACATAATGAGGAAAAAAACACACACGGACAAACACACAAACAAACCCAGAGAGCTAAGAACAATGTGAACACATTCAAAGACCCCTCAGAAATACTTACAACTCCATTCAGTGAATGTGTTCTGCTAAATGCTGAACACTTTTACAATGTAAACAAAAAAGTATTTCAAAATAACAATATTAAACTTAGTTATGTGATGTTATTATTCAGACCATGAGCACAGTGTGAGCGTGTCTGTGTTTTAGCGGGAAGCAAAGCAGGAAACTTACGGCCGTCTTGTAAATTGTCAAGTGCACCTCGTCGCCGTAGTAATGCCACCTCCAGCTCCGAGGGTTTGTGTGTGTCCCGCGGCCCAACATTGCTCAGAGTGGGCTGGGAGGGCTGCTTGGATGTGTCCTACTCAGTTTCACACACACACACACACACACACACACACACACACACACACACACACACACACACACACACACACACACACACCAAGGGGAAGAAGGGGGGGGGGGGGGTTACTGCTGAGTCATTTTTTTGTGTGGTAGTATAACAATATGATCAGAGCTGGGAAGCTTGACGATGAATAATAAAAAAACTATAGTTTTTGAAAAATGAGTTACCAGAATGCCTCTGAGCTCCTGGATGGCCGAGTTGGAAGGAATACGCTGTCTCTGTGGGAGAGGAAGACAGAGAGAGACAGAGAGAATAGTCCAGTGAATGTTAGCCCTGGAGATTCCAACATTGCCACTAAAACACAGGGCTTTGACACAGCACAGGCACAGAAGGGTGACTGTCTTACTCTAAGCCCGGCCCGCACAGAGACACCCAGCCATGGCTTCATTATGACTTAAAGGAACAATATGTAATATATTCACTGTACTAAATTATAAAATGACCATGATATGTCATCTGAGATTAAGGAAACATGCTAAGTTGAAATACTGGCTTCTCTGACAACAATGCTACAGCTAATATGTTCTTCTCTGGTACCTCAGCAACAACCAACGTGACAGAAAATATACAACAGAAACTGCAGGTGTGATTTAAATTGACTCAATTTACGATGTGATTACTATATACGTTGAACCAATTCTGATGTCCAAATCGAGTACCGTTACTCATGCCCATTCTTAGCTAGTATCTATTTATTCATCTTATCTATCCATCCATCTTATCCATATACTCGTTTTAGAAGAGTTTAGTACATTTTGTGACTGAATCAGTGGATGTGGTCAAATTTCGCTAGCATTAGTAGATTGCTAGGTAGATAGTTCAATGAAACGATGTACAATTGTCTGTGTACATAGGTTGATTATGGCATATTCTTTTTAGCTATGAGGATCCAAGTACCTCCACCCCTAGTAAGAGCTTTGTTGATGGCCCCTGCACTGTCCAGTATTGGATGTCCATCAAATGTACTTTCTAGCCTGTCCTCTCTGCCCTCTATCACCTGATACGGCACATGACCAACCACATGACTGGCATTACTTGACACTGGTGAGGGAATTTCATAAGTGAGATCTGCATCGGGCTGCAACATGGAAAAAAGTAGGCTGCTACTCTGAAATAAATGTGAAATGATTTATGTGTTAAATTGAGTGTGTCTATTTCCGAAGCAGTGGGCTTTTGTTTTCAGGATAACAGGCTAAGCTCTGGCTACCTTAGCCAGCCATGCATCTGTGTGTGTGTGTGTATGTGTGTGTACCTGCAGCGGTCTGGCCCGATTAGGCGTCTGCCTCACAGGTTTCAGGTTAACACCCTTTTTAATGCGCTGCATCATCTCGTCCACAGCCTGCTGCCTGATGTCTTTTTCTGGAAACACACACACACACACACACACACACACACACAAACACACACACACAGTCACCCTAAACACCAGCCCTCACATGGTCACAGTTACATATGAAAGGAAAGCTATAAAGCTAGGGACAAAGCTAGAAGCTAATCGTGCCCTATATAAAGACGCGTAGAATATGAATTGCACTTATAAAAGCAAAACACTAATCACAATTGCAATTCACTACTTGAATTGAAACTGATCTGCAAAACTCCCAAAAAACTAATTACAATCGTAATTTCATACTCGCAAAACCTACGATCTGAACGCTCATGAGCGTAATCTTTCCACGTGATTTTGGCCACTTTCTCTCGCAAGGTCTGTGCCAAAAATCCCTGAAGCGTAACTCAACTTTGAGCACAGAAAAAATATGTGTTATTCTCCTGCATTTTTTTTTTATATATATATATTTTATTTTTATTCTTGTTATGGACTGAACATAGCACATATTGACAAAACATCAAGGTCATGCATGTAGTTCAATACATAGTATATAAAATAAAAAAGAAACATCCAAAAGAAAACATTGATCGGGTTTACAGTATTATGAGTCAGTCATGGCCCTTTATGTACACCAGTAGAGGGTCCCAGATCTTATTATAGTATTTCAATTTATTCTCCTGCACTTTATCTGAGCACAGAAATATCTATTCTGTGTGTGCTCAACTTTCAATGTACACTATAACCTTGAACAACGTCTCTCACTCGCGTGATGTCTCTTCTCTGCGCGCGCTCAACTTTGCAAAGCGGTCCAATTCAATTAAATTCAATTCAATTCAACTTTATTTCGCCATTTATACAGATACTAGGATTTTTTTTTTGTATTCTCCATGCAGGCTATAGTATCACCAAACTATCTCCTGCATGAGATCTCCACGGCCGCTACACAAGCGCCATCGGGCGCAATCATGCCACAAGGTGGTTCGATGGTTTTGAAGTATTTCACTAAAACAGACGCGCCAAGAAATACATGTTGAGACTTCACTGGAGTCAACAAGTGATGAACTGTAAAGTACAGCTATCCATTTCCAAATATATAAGTAAAATACATTTTCACTTGTTCCATCTGTGTTGATGAATGAGAAATATCCAGAGAGAGAGAGGTCTGCCTGCCCTATATATTCCACATCTGAACTGCACATTAAAAACACGGGTTCTTTGGGAGAGCTGTGACCAAGTGGTGACATTCCAAACCATTTAAGAGCCCAAGTGCCCATGCTTTTAATATGCGGCCATTTCCTGATCCCACTCCCAATCTCTCTGTCCCACTCATTTCCTGTCTCTCTTCACTGTCCTAGCTAACAGGCAAAAGCCCCAAAAAGAAACTAAAAAAAAGAAACCAAAAAAACCTTGGGCTCCTCTCCTGCGGTGGCTAAGAATGGCAAAGGTACCCTCTATTTGGATATTTATTGTGTTTTTATGTTGTATGTTTCCCTGTGAGCCTCAAGAAACAAAATGTTGTTCCCCTGTATGTGTGATAACACGCATATGCATGAAATGACAATAAAACTGACTCTCTTTGATTCCGAAGAAATACTCTCTTTGATTCTGAAGACTGGAGGCAAGAGGTATTTGATTCTGAAGACTGGAGTTGAGAGGTGTTTGTTACCTGGTTCCTTGTCTGGGGAGTCCTGTTCAACAAGAGGGATATCCACACCTGCATCTTTCTTTTTGCGCAGCATGGATAACAGTGCACTAAAAATATAAATAGCACACACACACACACACACACAGCATAATTCATGAATATAAAATGCGCAGAAACACACATACACACACACACACAAAAACACAAAGTGCTTGTGAAGATGAATGACCCCATCATAGCGAGCTTCAAGGACAATGACGATGCTTTTAATGCATTCCTATACAAACATATAGCAGAACAGGCAGACATACCTACCTTTGTGTTGAGTAACCAACCTGGATATGGTGTTTAGATACACAATCAAATAGTTTATGTGTGTGAAACTCAGATAGGCATTTAACTAAGTGCAAAGGCATAAGACAATGGGGCTTGGCACACAGGGCATTAGAATCTGCTCTGAAGTGAAGATAGCTAACTAACCTAATTAAGGGGAAATACATATGGGGATACAGATAGATACTAGGGGTTGCACAGAGAACTCGAGCACTCGAGCAGTGACATTCATTCTCAAGTTTCTGCATCGAGAACTTCTATTCCAGTTAAAGTCATTGGTAAATAACAGGTACAAACAGTGAACATGTTTTTTTTTTTCATTGGCCAGAAACAAGGTGACCAAAGATCCAGCCTCCAACCTTTTTATATTTCATTTACATATTCATGCTTCTACATTTCATATTTATGCATCTATGTTCACAAAAAAAACTGGCAGGGAGCTCTTAATTTTTTGCATTCCACCATGTTATAATAATAAACATACAACTTTTGTAAGTTGTGGATGGATTTCTCAATGAACATCAAGTCAGTCATAGCCTACTATAGACTACTATTCTTACACAGCTTCACCATTGGATGTTATCAATATGTTGTTAAAGACAGATGCAAGCAAAGACTTGATAATGATGACCAGGATTCACTGAATTAAAAAAGTTGCTATATCTGAATACAACAGCAACCCAATTTGGTGATGAAACTTTCTATCTTGGGCTACGGTAGAACGTTGGTACTGTAGAAAATAATGGTAAAATGACGCTGGTATCATCAATACTTCATCATTGTGTAAGGTAAGACCAAATGTCTTCATATCGTACATTTAATTTTTTTCTTTATGTTCAGAGATGCGCTGTGCACTCCTTCAACTCTCAACAACAACAGTTCCAATCCCACACCCAAGGCAAGGAGTACTCAAGATGTCAAATTGTGTTCTCCTGTAACCCCTACACAGATAATAAGCATTAGAGTCTGCTAATAGATCTAGATATGGAGTTATGGATAGATAGACAGATATTAAGATCTGGCTGTATTGGAGTCTTTAGACTCTGCAGTGGCCATACTAACCCTTAGTCGGATACAAAAAACAGAAACCTGCTATAGTTACTAAATACTACTGTTCTTAAAGCATTCAAAAACTTTACTAAAGACACCACCAGTGTAGATTTCTCACACAAGTGTGTACGCGTGTGTCTATGCATGTGTGTGTGCGTCTGACCTGAGAGGGTTAGCGGGTAGGCCCAGTGTGGGTGGTGGCGGTGGTGGAGGAGGAGGTGGGGGCGGCGGTGGAGGTGGAGGGGTGGCGGAGGGGATGGGGTTGGTGGCCTGCTGAAGCTTCTTCTGGAGATCTTCCACTGAACCACACACACATTAGAACATAGAATAAAGAACACAGACACTTTCAGGCCACTCAGTATCTAAAACACAGAGAACTCAGAACACAGAATTTAGAATGTGCAGATGAAAATGTTCCAGTTCCAGTGGAAACACAACTTCAAGATCTTTGTCAAACTTTAGAAATGTTTCATTCTTTCGTTCCATTAAAGCTGTTTGCCTTTCAAACTCTTCTGCTGAATGTGCCTAACCTTTTCTACACAGCATTGTAGAATGCTACAAAATAGTTAGCTTTCAAAATATGGTTCACGTTGCATACTTATCCTTTGCACATTTCAGCTCTCTTTCAAGAGTGAAGTACTCTTTCATAATAGTTCTCTCTCCTCCACATTTCCAATGTATTCTACCTCTTCAAATATTTGGGATTACTTATCATGTAAGTCATAGCCACTACCGTCTGGCTGTATGAGCTTCAGGAAATGTATGTCTAGCTCAAACGGTTGCCCCATGACACCTTAATGTAAAAGGCAGACTGGTCAGCTGCACTCTATGACCTCTAACCGCTCACCTGTGAACCTGAGGTCCTTGGCCTCGGTCTCTGCCTTGGTACGCATCTCCCAGCATTCCCTCTTGTCCTCCTCCAGGAGCTCGGCTTTACGCTGTAACCCCATCACCTCCTTCAGCAAGTCTGAGGAATTCAGCTTGTCCTCCATGGTCTTCATCTATGTGTGTGTGTATGTGTGTGTGTGTGTGTGTGTGTGTGTGGGTGTGTGTGTGTGTGTGAGAGAGAGAGGTATAATAAGGCATTGTACTGTAGTCAACGGTGAGGATGATTCACAACTACAGGAGTTACAGTACCGGACAAGACTGCCAACCCATGACAACTATCTCTCTCTCTACACAGTCCTTCAACATTATAATAGACAGAGCCTAAATAATGTAATTTCCCTCACAGAAAACATCTTCCTCACATATACACACACACACACAAAAGCATGTTGCACAGGGTTCCCCCGCGAGCACAAAGCCATGGGCAGGCAGGCGTCTCTGCGGTGATAATTGTGGGTAAGTAGCGCTGAGTTGGCGCCAGACTGTGCCTCTCTCTCTCCCGCTAATCGCATGCTAATCGTTCCTTAAATGAAAAAGCAGGCTTCACCTCTTCACCTCCTCTCCCCTCAGCTCCACAGAGCAGCGATCCCACTCTTTAGCGATTGTCTGAATCTGAATGGCGCCGCGGCCCCTGTAGGCCCTTAGCTCAGCCTGGCGGATCTGCCAGAAGTGCTAACCACAGTAATTACCTGCACAAAAGGCCACCAGAGCCACGCATTGATGGACTAAATTGTCTCTCTTTAGCAACATACAAATATTGTCTCTGGGCACAATGGAGCTGTTTTAGTACCTCCGATGACAGACTGGAGAGAGGGAGACACACACACACACACACACACACCATTTCCAGCAATGTGAACTAGGTGCTAGTGGTAGCCTGGTGCAACTTGCGAACCTCCTAAGAACCGGTCTGCTTTTCCAATGGTGGCTCTTTCCTACAGAGCCACCATAGAGCCACATCATCACGTCACTGTATACGTCTGTATACATGTCAACTTTCCCAGCAATGGTAGCGCCAAACACCACAACAGCAAAAGCAGACTAGCAAGTATAGCTACAAATGTCTCACATCAATGTAATGAACATTGAACATAGCATTGATAGGGAAATAAGTAGCTCGCAAAACAGTTCTGGTTTTCTAAAAGTGAGTCACAAAGTTTTAGTTGGTCGTGTTGTTCACAATAATCCCGCCCCCAGCCCCTGACACGAGAGGGTCTTGGTTCTCGACCAGCAAAGAGTTGGTGCCGATCTGGAACCAAATTTCCTGCCCGAGAGACGGTTCCTTCGCTCTAAGCGGTTCTAACGCTAAGAACTGGTTTGAGGTTAGGCACCGACTCAGAACCAGGCCTCGACCTGCCTTGGTGGAGAAGGCGCAGCAGAGGAGGAGGAGATGTCTGGCGAGGAGCTCTGCCCAACCCCACCTCCCACCTCACTGCACCCTGACAGACTCACAGAGGCACTGGATTATATCGACAAAGTCTGAAGAGCCTGGATGTCCATAACAGCTCTGACATTCTTCCTTGTTCTGGCTTGACCTTGTGTTTGTTCAGGTGACTAGTGAGATATTGATTATTGATATTGATATTGATTAGAGTCCAAACAGTTATACAATTATTACAAATACATTTTTTTTTAAATGATTTGACTGAATATTGAATAAACCATTTTGCAGACAATTACAAGACAAAGTATTCAGCCCGATCACAGGTCATAGTATACCATACAATTTTACTGTACATTTAAAATATGTACAATAAAAATAACAAATAGATAAAACAGTATTACAAATCTTTCAATTTTTGTTGCACTGAATATAAGTATATCATGGCAGTTAAAATAGCATAAGGCCCTCACGACTGTTCAATCTAGCCTGGTGACAAAGGGCCGTGATTGGTTGGTGGAGAAGCCTGACCTGCTGCTGGTGCTGGAGGGCCTGACTCTCAAGGGTGTGGCTTAGCTTGGCCACCTCCCCCAGGGCCTTTTGCAGGGCCTCATTGGTCGAAACGCTCTGAAGCAGGATCTGACTCTGTCTTTTCATCTTCTTCTGTTCCACGAGCATCTATACAGGCACACCACAATAACACATGGTCTACTGTACAACTACAGCCCTGCAGTCACTAAATAGTAGAATATGGTTTTATATGTTGAGACAACCACTGTGAGAATGTATGTTATTATACTGACAGGGATCGTATGTGATATCCCTTACATAAGATAATATGGTATTACATCTAGTAGGTGTGTACATCATATGAAGAACTCTTGCCTCTCTAGCAAACTTTTCGGCCTCAGAACGAAGGCCTCTCTCCAACTCCAGATTCTCTTCAATGGTCTCAAACTCCTCCACAGCAAACACGGACACTGAGGACACACACAAACACACAAACACACACACACACACACACACACACACACACACACACTCAAGTAGTTATGAATATGTACACGAAAAGAAGGTACAAAGACACACACACACAAATTCAAGCAGTTATAAATATGAATATACACACACAAAAGCCGGCACACACACACACACACACACACACACACACACACACACACACACACACACACACACAAGCCAACAACAAATAAAATCAACACAGGCACAGAAGCATACGCAGAAACTGCATGCATGTAAATGAACATGGACTTGCACACGCATCAGTCAAAATGCATCCCTACACCATCCTGTCAACAGCAATGAGAGATTTCGTTCATGCTCAGCATTGAAATATTTATATGACTCTTTTGAACTCCACTTGTGAACTCCATTTAAACGCCTTCAAACAGTGAAGCACCAGAAACTGCTTTATGGCAAATCAGCCGTCTGACGTCTGACAAGCCTATCATCATTCATACACGTCCGTGCCAGACCTGAAACCAACCCATCACACACCCTGAGCGCTCACAACACCCTGAGCATACACACACCCTGAGTATATACAGTGGGGAAAATAAGTATGTGAACCCCTGTCGATTTCGGAAGTTTGGCCACTTGCAAAGAAATGTGTGATCTATAATTGTAATGGTAGGTGTATTGTAACAGTGAGAAACAGAATATCAACAAAAAAATCCAGAAAACTGCATTTTATAACATTTATGACTTTATTTGTATTTGATGCAGAAAATAAGTATTTGAACCCCCAAGCAAACAGCAAGAATTCTGGCTCCCAATGACCAGTTATGTGCCCAAGAAGCACACAGATTAGTCCTCATTAGGCCTAACAAGGTACACCTGATCTCAACTGGTGACGTGTATAAAAGAAACCTGTCCAAAGAATCATACTTCACACCTTCAACCTCACCACCATGGGCAAGACCAAAGAGTTGACCAAGGAGGTCAGAGATTGTAGACCTGCACAAGGCTGGAATGGGTTACAAAACCATCGGCAAGCAGCTTGGTGAGAAGCAGACAACTATTGGTGCGATTATTCGTAAATGGAAGCAACACCAAACAACTGTCAATCGCTCTAGGTCTGGGGCTCCATGCAAGATATCCCCTCGTGCGGTATCGGTGATCATCAGAAAGGTGCAGAATAACCCCAGAACTACACAGGGGGAGCTTGTGAATGATCTCAAGGCAGCTGGGACCACAGTCACCAAGAAAACCATTGGCAACACACTACGCCGTAATGGTTTGAAGTACTGCAGCACTCGCAAGGTCCCCCTGCTCAAGGAAGCACATGTACAGGGCCGTCTGAAGTTTGCCAATGAACACTTGAATGATTCTAAGGAGGATTGGGAGACAGGATGTGGTCAGATGAGACCAAAATCAAGCTCTTTGGCATTAACTCGACTTGCCGCATTTGGAGGGGGAAGAATGCTGAATATGACCCCAAGAACACCATGCCCACCGTCAAGCATGGAGGTGGAAACATTATGCTTTGGGGCTGTTTCTCTGCCAAGGGTACAGGACGACTCCACTGCATCGAGGGGACTATGGATGGGGCCATGTAACGTGGAATATTGGGCTTGAACCTCATTCCCTCATTCCCTCCCATTGAAAACACAACCTTAAGGATTTGGAGAGGATCTGCAAAGAGGAGTGGACCAAAATTTCTTCTGAGATGTGTGTAAACCTGGTGACCAACTACAAGAAAAGTCTGACGTCTGTGCTTGCCAACAAGGGTTATTCCACCAAGTACTAAGTCATGTTTCGCTAGGGGTTCAAATACTTATTTTCTGCATCAAATGCAAATTAAGTCATAAATGTTATAAAATGCAGTTTTCTGGATTTTTTTGTTGATATTCTGTTTATCACTGTTAAAATACACCTACTATTACAATTATAGATCACACATTTCTTTGCAAGTGGCCAAACTTGCGAAATCGGCAGGGATTAAATACTTATTTTCCCCACTGTACACACCCTGAGCATACACACACCCTGAGCATACACACACCCCGAGTATACACACACCAGTGTTTCCCCTACCGTTATATTAGGGGGGCGCCCCGCCCCCCCAACGGCACCCCCCGCCCCCCCTGGAAGGTCAAGTTCATTTTGTTCAATTTTATTTTCTATAAAGCGCCAGATCACAACAGAAGTAATTTAAGGTTACCTTTCCTATAGAACAGGTCTATAGCTTGTTCTTTTATTAAACAAAATAAATAGCCTTATGTTATTTATCTTATTTACACGACGGCATGTCATTTCTGTCTCTACATGGTGGCACGTTTACAATTCTCTGCTCTCTGTATCGCACATGGCGGAGTTCCGCCGCGATGCGCACAAACACACACACACACACAGACACGTGCGCGCACCCACAGGTGAGCACGCTCCCACCAGCGGACAGAATTGGGCTTAAGAATCAGTGCACAGCTACGGACACTTTTAAGCTTTAAAAAACTAATATCCAGGCGTTCATGAATCCGGCAGAGATCTTTCCCTAGGTAGGGTCGACAATGAGGCCCAATGAGAATGGCTACAACAGACAGAATGGCGTACAGAATGTCCGCACCGAAAATTCAGAAATAGATCTGGCTTCCATTTTTTATCATTTTCCGCGAGTTGTGCGTGGCCCTTTTTACATAGAGTCTGATTTATTTTGCTGTGAATAATGAAGGAAGCAATAAATCCGATTATTTGCCAAACCCTCAAGAGCTGTTGCCATGGAGATTTAACGTTACTTTCTGTTTGAAGACAAGGTAGCAGCTAGTGTTGAAGAATGGATGACTTGAAATTGGACGACTTTAAATTAATATATGAAATTGAACATCAACACCTATACGGATAAAATAAATAAACAAGGATAGCAAAACAGATTGATAAGCAATGAGAACGGCAGAAACACAGGCACGACGTCAGATGACGAAATAGATCATAGTGACACAGGCTGTTTTTTTGTTTTTCGTCATATGAAGGCTGAGACATTCATAACATTTTATTCAGTCTTACTGGTCCTTTTGTAATGCCAACATGTGCACTTCGTTGTGGATAAGTAAAGCCTATTTTGCTACATTTTTGTAGTCCTGGTAATCTTTTGTTTGGCATATTGGTGAGGTTATTAAGAGGACCATTTCTCAATCGTTTTGTTCTTGATGAATTAATGTTTGTTTATTAATCAATTATTTTTCAACAAATAACTCAATTATAATTACAAAGAGGACAATTCACAACTTTTTATCGCAACTTTCACTTGTTTCGCCAATTTCATTGCAACAAAGACCTAAACATAAAAACTTTCATCGCAACTTTTTGGAAAAGCTCCTGCGAAATCAGGAATTTTAGGCTGCAAATATCTCAAAAAATGTACTTCCAGAAGCCCAGAAAGATACACCACTGCAGCGACAAAAGCTGCACACTTTGTGGATAATTGTCATAAAAAGACATGTTCCGATGTTTAGTTGTTATATTAACTGCTGTCATTAAAAGAAACACATGAACACCATGATTCCTTTAAACGTTTGTGTCGGTGGCCACGCCGCGCACCGTGCACCGTGCACCGTGCCGCAGCCCCGCCCCCCACCCCCCAAAGCTGTAAACCTAGGGGAAACACTGCACACCCTGAGTATACACACCGTGAGCATACACACACCCTGAGCATACACACACCCTGAGCATACACACACCCTGAGTATACACACACCCTGAGTATACACACACCCTGAGCATACACACACCCTGAGTATACACACACCCTGAGTATACACACACCCTGAGCATACACACACCCTGAGTATACACACACCCTGAGTATACACACACCCTGAGCGCTCACACACCGTGAGCATACACACACCCTGAGCATACACACACCCCGAGTATACACACATCCTGAGTATACACATACCCTGAGTATACACACACCGTGAGCATACACACACCCTGAGCATACACACACACCCTGAGCATACACAACAGCAGCCAGGGTCTTCCCTCAAAGATGGCCGACCGAAGAGGAGAGGTAGAGGTAGAGGTGTGGGTTCAGCTCTATGTTTTCCCCCCTTCCTCTCCGGGAGCTGAAAAAACCATCAGCGTGCCAAGCACACCAGACACCTGCGCGGGGAAGAATGGCAAACTAATCAACCGCAATCTTGGTTATGCCTTGTGGAACTAAACAATTATGGTTCCAATGCAATGGAACAAAACAATTATGCATTCACCCTACAAGCCTACCAGAGATCAGGTAGATTGGTTAGCTACGGTTTGTGGTTCTGTTTTAGTCATGTGGGCGATCATGTGACGACAGGTGAGGAGGTGTGTATTTTCAGTGTGTACTCTGACGTGTTGTTTTTTTACTGCTGATGCATACAGGGTGAGCATCTGTGATCACTAGACCTCAGAGGTGTATCATAGATCCTGTTGTCCTGCTTCAGCTGGACTGCGGTGCTGAGAAACATGATGTTGTGCATCAGCAGACTCCGCTACAGAAAACCAGTCCAATCCCACCCACCCACACCTGTCCTATTATGAACACCCACAGCAGTTTATCACTTTAATTTGAAGAGAAGTGATCTTGGACTTGAGAGGCCTTTATTCACGCCATACTGCTCTTAAACCCTGACGACCCTACCATTAAGGAGACAGTATGTGGCTGGGGTGTCCTTCAGGCAGGCTGACTCTCTGAACCCATCACTATGGAGCTTTACAAGCTAACTGGTAAGAAAGTCCTGTCAATCACACGCTCTTATAAAACGAGAGGAATAGAGAAAGGGGGAGAGAGAGAGACACAGAGAAGGGGGGGGGGCAGAAAGGGAGCGAGGGAGGGAGAGCGATGGCGCAGATGAATAAATGTAGAGGATAGAAGTCGATGGAGGTGCGTGGTAATGAACAGATGCATTATCTCCAGTAAATAGGCCTGTTCTTATTACAGCAGACCTCTGCTCCTCAACCGCCAACCAGGATCAGGCTTCTCTTGAGCCCCCACCCCCCCTTCACACACACACACACACACACACACACACACACACACACACACACACACACACACACGAAACATGAAATGATTAAGAGAGAGGGGGGGGAGAAAAAGAGAGAGAGAGCACAGACAGAGGAGGGTGCATATGTGTGTAGAGGGGAGAGACAGACAGAAAAACATGTGCAGGAGAATAGGTCTCGCCTCTCACCTCGGTCATATTTCCACAAGAGCTGCTTTTGTTGGGCTGTTTCGGCAATCAAAAGTGAAATTTGCTGCTTTTCTGACACAAGCTGAGGGGAGAAAAAGACAGAGAGAGAGAGAGAGAGACAGAGATGGGGGAAGGAGAGAGAGATGGGGGGAGGAGAGAGATGGCAGAAGAGAATGAATGTGGCGCAGGGAGGTTATTGAACAGTGAGTGACTTCCAGCTATTTCTCTATTTTTTTCTGCATTCAGAGCACAGCGAGGACCTCATGAAAGAGAGAGAAAGAGAGAGAGATAGAGATAGAGAAAAAGAGAGCAAGAGAGAGAGAGAGAGAAAGAGAGAGTGTCTGAGCAACTCGTTTTGTCCAAACGCTCCTTCATAAAAGCATGCTGTGAAAAACCCACAAAAATGAGGCCGCAAGAGGAGACTCCGAGACGTGCTGCACATATCACCCAGGAGCCGGTCCACTGCGCCTGAGGAGACCCACATTTCTGCACTCTACAACTAATGCTGTTTCCTTTAGGTTCATTCCCCATTACCAATCGCCCTCATCAGTCCCTCATCACCTTTCACACTCCCCAGGTATACCACAGCCAGGTTTACCACAGCCAGATTTACCACAGCCAGATTTACCACAGCCAGGTTTACTCCCAGGAGGGGGTTTCTAGGGCACCTCTGTAGCTGAGTGGTCAGTATGTAACTAATGTCTATTTCTATGGAGGCCAAGGGTTTACATTTAAATGCTTTCATTTAACAGATGCTCTCGTCCAAGGCAAGGAGTATACACTTCACAGGGTGTTATCTAATGGCTTATGTTCTAGCTATCGCTTTAGCCGTAGCTATATCTCCTCTGTTATGTGATCTGACTGCAAAGATGGCATCCACAGAGCACGGGTTTGTTTTCCCTCTGAATGTGGTCATGTTCAAGTGAACTATCCGAGCCTCCTCCTGTGGACTAACGCACAGACAGACGTTCTCCTACCTCGTCTCGGACGCCGGTGAGCTGCTCTCTTGTGCCCTCAAGATCAATAGCCATGACTCTCTTCTCCTCAAGGGCCCGCTCAAGCTTCTCCCCAAGCTCTGTGGAACAGAACAGCACACACACACCTGAGGATCGCACACTATGTGGTATACCCTCTTCTAAACCAGATGAAGTGGACACCACTGACAAAGACACACAATGGAAACACACACACACACACACACACACACACACACACACACACACACACACACACACACACACACACACACACACACACACCAGCAGCAGAGGAAAGCACAGATATGGGCAGGATCTCTATGCACTTCTAAGCACTTTATGCTGAATATGTGACCTATAAAAGGACATATAATGGTATTTTGTTGTTCTTATGATACAAACAAATACAACAAACAAAAACAACAAAGAGTTGTATACAACAAATACAACACTGAGTTGTTGTAGTGTGTTGTGGATAGACAATGGCCACGAACCTGAGATGACCCTCTGGCAGTGGATTGCGCTACACCCTTCGTCCTCCTCTTCCTCGTCGTCCTCTTCCTCTAGGTTGATCTCAGTGATGGCCTGTGGACCCAAGTGGGCCAGAAACACCATACTCTTCCTCTTTAGAGAACGGTTCTGACGGTTCAGCTGGAGAGAGAGACGGAGAGAGATGGAGAAAGAAGACAAGAGAGACAAACAGAAAACAAGGGTGTTTACATACTCTTCGTCTTCAGAAAATGGTTCTAATGGTTCAGCTGGTAACAAAGAGAGATAGACAGACATATAGACAAAGAGAGAGAGCAGATAGAGAAAAAGAGAGATGAGTGGAGAAAGAGAGATGAATGGATAACAAGCTGGGGAGAAAAAGACAGACAGAGACAAAGAAAGAGCCAGAAAGAGTGGACCGGGAGACTTTGAACAGTCCTTCATCAAACCAGTTGCCAATAAATGCTAAGCCTAACAAACCAGGATGAGCAGTTTATCTCCTGAAGTCCACCAGAGCTGTTCCAGTTTTGCCTGTGCTGTCTGATAAATATGAAACACCACGGATGGCACACATGACCAGACAGTGATTTCATGCGTTCTGAAGAGGGGAGAAAATCCAGGCTGAAACACTCGCCGGGTATTTGGCCAATTCTCTTCAATCAAAAACCAGCAAGATCCCAGAGACCTCATCAAGGGCTAGCGAGTGTGAGAGAGACAGAGGGAAAGAAAGTGCAGTAATCCCACACTTAGTCATTATGAAGTCATGCTGGGAAAGAATATCAGGATGGTACTTAGCGTTTAGACCTCATTTCTTTTTTTTTTTAAATAGTGTTCTTTTTCCTTCTTACAGATGTCCACAGCTAGTTTCTCACTAGCACTTTCCCCATGCCTGCACCTCAGTCTTTTGTCTCCTTTTGAAATCACATTGTATTTCAGATGCAATTCAGGTGCAATTCAGGTTCACACACTCACAGAAGGTTTCTCTAAGTAAAGCCTGATTAAAGGCAGGGCTAATGGTGGAATGCTAAATGACGTCCATCTCTTCCCGACACTGTGCTTTCAGAGGAGCGGACTGGGAACACTGGCTTTTCATGAAGCTGCTTAATAATGGCATACCAGAGCGGGCAGATTGCAGCAGACATCTCATTCAGTTTTGTCCTCCTGATAACTCTGGGATGCAACTTTGGATGAGAAAAAAAAATGCAATCAACAGCATAATACCGATATAAAAATGTGCTCTTTGATAATAATCTATGATTGATGAGACAGAATGTGTGAAATTACACACTCGGGGGGGAAATCAAGGCGGCAGTGGCAGCACCGCGACACACACAAACACACACACACTCCCCGCTCTCCGCTCCCAGGTCGCCATCACGACAGCACAGCCCCCCTCATCATCTTAAATCAAACATCACAACAAATTGTCATGTGTTTGGATTGCACTTTGATTTGACTGCCCCCCCACCCCCCCGCCCGTGCCTCCCCCACCAGCAGGCTCCCTGTTCATATTACCACTTTTTAATTCAAAATGTCGGGAGTAATGAGAAAAAAAATGATAATCTCCTTCCTTTGCCCTATTTTTTTCGGCAGACAAAATTACAAGCATCAGGTAGAGGGGAAATCATAGCACCAAGACACGGACATCATCTTTCCCCTCACAAAAAAAAAAAGCCATCACACCCACCAAAATATTTTTGAGCAATTTACATGCAAATCGCCCGTGAACCAATACTATAATTTCACAACATAACTTCACGTTTGAACAGAGGTAAAAAAAAAAATGTTTTACCATTTTTATGTGCAATTATTCAAATGAGCCGGCAGGAGGATGGGTTGTGTGCTGGGTTAATTCTGTTAAATTTGGTGTGGAAGAACAGGTACAGGTTAACTTCTTCAGGACGGTGGTGCTAGTTAGGGAGAAGGATGAAATGGCGTGACATGGGACTGAGATGGTCATGGGTGATGCCTGAGGAGCCAAGGGTGCTTCCCCGATCACAAGAGTTCAACGTCTCCTTTTCAAAGTGAAAATAAAACTACATTACACCGTACTGAAGACTGTGCTGTTTATTACATGAGCATATAAGGATAATGCTCCAAGTATACCCTATAAGACAATGCATAGTCGCACAGTTGCACATAATATGCTTCTTCATATATGATGTTTTATCGTAAACACTTTTTTGTGACTCAAATATCCAGGGCATGCTGTTCATGTTTTTGCACACTGTGCATTCAGTAAGGGATAATGTATTGTCCGGAGGTCATTATCCAAAAATAAATCCCGACGGGGCGAACAGCACCCCGACGCGCAGCGGAGGGGTGTTGTTTCGTACTGAAGGGATTTATTTTTGGATAATGACCGACGGACAATACATTATCGCGCTTATTATACGGTTACTTGCCAAAAACGATAGAAGACATTCCTCCAAAATACCTCTTTTTAATGATTTAGTTGCCGTTTCGTGATTTACGCTAAGAAATAAATAGTTCTTCAAGCAAATAGAACTTTTAAGTTTCAGGTGTTGCGTAGCAACCCATTACTTGCTGACTTCAAATTACAATGAGTCTGTTACGTTAAATGACCGGACTACTTGCGGAATGATATGAAAGATGTGAATTAGAAGCACAAAACCCGTTGCCAATGACAGCGGTCAATATCTTTTTGCAGCGGTGAATATCAGGAATTATAAAACAATTGGGTTCTATTGAATTATTTAGCTGTTTCTGATTGGACGAGAGACGTTCCATGAGTTGGAATATCCCAGGACATCCCAACTCGGACTTTTCACAGCTAATAATAAATCACTCCGCGATGAAACATTCTATAGCACGTTGATGCAATTAAGCGATAACCGTTAATTCAAAGTTCTTATAATTCCAAAAGACGTTGACAATGGAACTATTTTTTTGTTGCGGAGAAACAATGGCGAAATAAACATTTTTTAATCAATAACTTCGTGTTTAAATGTTTATTGGTTGACTATAAAATTGTTTTATAAAAGCAATATAGTACGAGTGCGAGTGGGGTAGGTAAGGGATATTCCCACGGATGTTGTTGCCTGCGCCACTCGGCCTCCGGCCTCGTGGCTACGGCCGAACACCACCCGTGGGAATATCCCTTACCTACCCCACTCGCACTCGTACTATATTGCTTAAATATTCACCGGCGAACGTTGGGATGGCCCATTCAAATCAACGGAACTGTTTGGAACATTCTGACGAGCCGTATAATAATGGTTTATAAGGCATTATGGCATAAGGTATAATGTGTGACATAAGTCTGTATGTCATGCTGTCCCCTTCATCTGGCTCTAATTTCATACAGCTTCTCACTACCCCAGCTTCTAACTACCCACGTATCTTCATCTGGCTTTAGGTCAGTTAAAAGAGACCTGCCACTCTATATATCCATACATTGCATCAGAGACCTGCCACTATATATATCCATACATTACATCAGAGACCTGCCACTCTTTATATCCATACATTACATCAGAGACCTGCCACTCTTTATATCTATACATTACATCAGAGACCTGCCACTCTATACCCATACATTACACCATCAGAGACCTGTCACTCTATATATCCATACATTACACCATCAGAGACCTGTCACTATATATATCTATACATTACATCAGAGACCTGCCACTCTATATATCCTCTTTATGCTCCAGTTCATCATTAGAGTGCTGTCTCTCTCCTGTTCCACAGACAGGTTGTGACCGTCTCTATGCTCCAGTTCATCATTAGAGTGCTGTCTCTCTGCTCTTCCGCAGACAGATAGTGATCTCTATCATGTGTTTGACTGATAAGTATTTTTTTTCCTGATGCTTCTTGGAGTCTCTCAGCATGCTGAAATGATCTGCACTGCTATGACTGTACACAGATGCCTGATGCATCTTATGCAACGTACTTTGGGAAGGTATTTGATTTCAGATTGAATTTGGTAATTGTGCGGTGGTGAATTTAGACAGATCTACACACACACACACACACACACACACACACAATCAGTATCTAATACTATCTTTTTTTCCATGGAAAGATTGTCATTGAGGAACTGGGTCATGCTGGAGAGTAACAGATGGAATACAAGCCAGAAGGAGGAAGAGAGAAGAGGAAGAGACCAAGAGTTGGGAAGCTGAGTCAATATGAGTGTCCATTATGAGTGCTACCCAGTGTCACCCATCTCATCTCCACCTTCCATGGGTCCATATTTAGATGGGAATAACAGGTTTTTTCTTTTTTAAATAAACAAGTTTATATTTGAGGAAACTCAAACTCATTTTTTACCCGACTTACCTGAAATCAGCAGACTCTAACTGCTGAATGCCAAATGAAAGCATCGCACCCTGCCTTGGGTGACAGGGACATTTGTCTGCTTGCAACGTAGTTGTCCGACAAAGGTATGGGAAGAGAGAGACCAGACAGAAAACACACAAAGACAACTCCCTGATCATAGTTCCCTCTGAGCTCTCTACCACAGCAATTTAGTTCAGGGTCAATATTAGCTGGAAGAAAAGCCCTGCAATGACATTGGCAGAGGCTCAGAACACTGTTCACCTCAGCCGCAGTAAAGAACTTGCTAACCAAGGTTCCGTTGTGCTCCGAACAACGGCGTTGCAGCATTTTTCAGATGGCTTGTTAAAGCTTGAAGGGAGTGTGCGATACACACGCAGGCTGCACACATGCATGCCGCGCGCACACACACACACACACACACACACACACACACACACACACACACACACACACACACACACACACACAAACAATCACCTAACCAAAGGTTTCCTCTAAATACATCTCTCCACTGTAAAATTTCAGGTCAGGGACACAGCAGGGACACTCCTGGGAAAGAAGATATTTTTCCTTTTTTTTAAAGATTTATTTACGGGCTTTTTAGCCTTTATTTGGATAGGACAGTGAAGTATTTTGGACAGGAAGTGAGGAGGAGGAGTGAAGAGGTGGGGAGAAGATCGGGAAACGACAGCAGGCCGGAATCAAATCTGTGTCCACGCGGGCATTGTAGCCTGTAAATGGGGGGCTTATTGGCTCACGCCACAGTGCACCCCTGAATGTCTTTTTTTAAGTAAACTAAAAGAGGAGAAGAGAGGAGAGGAGAGCAGAAGTGAGGACAGGAGTGGAGAACAGAGTAAGGAAAAGGAGTAGAGAAGAGAGGAGAGCAGAGAATAGCAGAGGAAAGGAGAAGAGAGGAGAAAAAGGGAGAGGAAAGGAGAGGAGAGGAGAGCAGAGGAGAAGAGAGCAGAGAAAAACGAAAAACGAGGAGGACAGGACAGAAAAGGAGGGGGGGAGAGGTGAGTTTAGGGGAGGAGTTGCCAGTGTTACCATTGAAAAGGAAACCCATACAAATTCAAATCAAGAAATACTCAGGTCCAAATCACTTAAGCAGAAAGTATACTTCCACGGACACGGCTAAAGTTAGATTCGCCACGGTGCACATGACGCAAATTTCGTCACCAGCAGTCAGCACGGATGGTCCATGCAGCACCAAAAAGTGTCCACGTGGACTTGTTCGGGTTGAATGCACATGTTCATGCAAGGCTCAGGGTCAAGAGAAAACAAAATCTATAACCGCTTTTTATTCATGTACAGACGCTTTAAAGCAAAGCGCCTTACAGTACAGAGGCACATTTTCATTAGTATGTTTGCTCAATGCCATTGGAGACCCATTGATAAAATACAATACATGTCATGCTTCAGGGAATCGTAGCTGATTAGATCATCAGCAATGGTATTTTAGAGTATCGCTATTTAGATAGAATAAATACTTATGAAGGGACAGAGAAAACTATAGACCTATAAAAAAGAATAGCCTTTGCTGTAGATTCACACAGTATAGAGATGTTACTCGAAACGCTGTGATTGAGTGATTAAGCTTGTGTCCGCAACAGTAAAACTAGTATACTTTGGAGACACAAATGTGCACGCACACATCCGCAATGTGCAAATGCAGATGTTATAAACTATTGTAGAGCCCTTAGCAGCCTCAGCAACAACTAAATGAATAGAGTACATCTATACAAAATATCTGAAAACTATGTATGTCATTGCTGTTCTTAGCAGTGCTGACTGTAATGACAAAACATGGACTATTATCACAAGCTCTGCATTGGGTGAAGCTTAAATTATGCTGCTGTGAAACTAGGGATGTGTGAAGTGCAGGTCAAGGTAAAACATGGCATTTTCATTTCCTTTTGTTATTTCTATTTATTCTAATATTAATCTGTAGCAGGATGGGGAGCATTATCCTCATACCAACAGTCTCCTTAATCATGGGTGAGAAATCATGGGTGACTGACTGCATTTCTGTATAATCATCACACCTTTGATCATTCAGTTACCTTACTGCTCTACTCTCCTTACCTTGGTGGCGAGAGCTTCCACACTCTGTCTGCAGGTCTTCTCAATCTCCAGGTTCTCCTGAATGTTGTTTACCTCCTTGATCACCCGATGGGATACTGCACAGACACACACCCATAGATATACAACAGCATTAATATTCCTGTACAGTATTATAGCATTCTACAGTAATATAATTATCTATTTCTATGGACATATCATTCACTATGGAGTCTCATTCTAGCAGATGTATATGTGTATAAGAATGTGAAATGACATATGATAATTCCTTTGTGATGGCCGTGATGTGTCTTTTGAAATACAGCCCACCACTCATGTGCTCAGAACTATGTCCACATCAAACTGATGTAAAACGCTTGTTCTAGTGTGCTAGTGTACCTTCTGCGTTGGGTCAAAAGTTTGCTCTTCTTTTCACAATGACAATTGCACTCGGTATGCAAGGCCTGGACAACCTATAATTGTTCAATGTTTATGTCATTCATTTTCGCTTAGAACTACAGATTGTTTTTACTCCATCTTTAGCTTCCATTCAGTTGTCTGTAAAGCTTGGCTCTCCTGTCGGGCATATTAATTATGTGGTTATTTTTCTCCGCCAGGGCTTTGTGGGCCTGCCATCTCGGCTGTGTTTTAATATGCATCCCTCACAGATTAATGAAAAGCCACAGCACCAACGTTAAAGCCTACTGACAAGGATTCCTTAAATGCATCCAAAAACCCACTGATAAAGTTCAAGTCTTAAGAGTTTAACAAGTTATGGGCACTTGAGGCAAACAGATTGCAGCGAGAAACAGATTGGGAGAGATGCACTTAACGGCGGGGAAATCGCCGCTGACATTTATTTGTGTCCGTAATCATTCAGTGCGAGAGGAACAGAAAGGACTCTCACTGCCACTTAACTAATTAGACATTGTGGCCACGGAGCAAAAACAGGAATTAGAGGCATTGAGCACTGCCCATTCCTTTCTCTGTGACATCTAATTAACGCTCCGCTCCTCTCCGCTTCTCTACGCTCCTCTCCGCTCTACGCCAGGGAAACGCCGCCATCAAACTTGGGTCCGCTGGCGTCGCCGGTTAGTCATTAGGGAGCACTTAGCCACCAGCCCCCCAACAGCACTCTCATCTAGCGACTCCTGGGCTCTGGCAGGCCTGACAGCCACGGAGACAGTCTGGGCCTGCCCTGAACTAAATGACATGTTAATTGTAATTACGGGGAGACATAGTAAATAAACCGAACTGGTATAGGGAGTGTGTGTGCGTGTGTGTGTGTGTGCGTGTGTGTGTGTGTGCGTGTGTGCGTGTGTGCATGTGTGCGTGTGGTGGGAGGGTGTGTGTGTGCGGGGGGCTGTCGATCAGGGCTGTGACACATCAGAAGTGGCAGTCTTAATTGTAGCCTCCCCCACCTCCACTCCCCCCCACACCCACAAACACACATACACACACACCATATACACATGCACACACACACACACACACACACATCCAAACTCTCTCCAACCCATTGCCAAATCTCCAGTTCTTCTTTCTCTTTTTCCCTCAGTCTACTCCAGCATCTCTCTCTCTCTCCCTGTCTCTCGCTAACTGCGCCATATCTGTCTTTCTCATCCTCTTCCTCTATCAGTCTCGCTCCCTCTCTTGTTCTCTATCTCACACGCTCTCTCTCTCTCTTCCTCCCTCTATCTGTGTGTATAAAAGTTGAGCAGGACGGATTTATATAGGTGCAAGCCTGTAGCCAGTGACAGGCTGAGCGAAGCTGTGTGTTGGTTTACTGCTGCCCTTCGGCGAGCAGGCCAGATGAATGTGTGCTATTATTGTAAAAAGCACAAAGCTGGTGTTGTCATCAGCCTTGCCACCGCCCGAGTGTAAGGATTGCTCCCTCTTCCTTCTTCTCCTGTCATCATCCTCTTCTCTCCCTCTCTCTTCCTCCCTCGCTCTCTCACTCTCCCCACTCCGTGTCCCTTTTACCCCCTCCCCAGGTTTGGTTTCTGAATAGAAGCTATTTTCTGAAGGCTATAAAATCACCTAATAGGGCCTAACACCCAGATGCTCTGCTCCACAACGCCTTCACTGAAAGGCTAGTCACTTACAATACGTGTTTATGGCTAAAGAATGCACAGAGGCCCTTAAAGAGGCCAAGTTAATTCTCACACACACACACACACACACACACACACACACACACACACACACACACACACACACACACACACACACACACACACACACACACACACACACACACACACACACAGCCTCCTCTCTCTCTCTCTCTCTCTCTCTCTCTCTCTCTCACACATACACGCATACTCACACAAATCATCACATCGTCTCATGACCTCCTGCAAAAACATAAACCTTTACGCTTCAATTATAACTCTGCACTCCAAAAGAAGAGGGGGATATCTGATTCACAAATAGATTGATTATGAAATAAATAAACAAGGAGATAAATAAATAGCAAGGCTGGTGAGTGAAATAATGAAAGATAAATCCCAAATGAATACACTTGTATGTGAGCAAGAGAGAGAATCTGAGGTTCCACTTCTACGTGACCCTACTTCGCGCTCAGAATGAGAAAACTCACCAGCCCCTTGAGTGAAGGACACATATACACACACACAGACACACAGACATACATACATGACACACACAGGCAGACAGACTGACAGACAGACAAACAGACAGACACACACACACAAACACACAGCTTCCCTTTTCTCAACCCACACATACACATGCTCACACGCACACAAACACACATATACACACACACACTAACAAACAGACTTTTCTCTTAACACAAAACACACACACACACACACACACGCAACTTGCGTTGTGTAGACAGCACAGTCCCACACCAACTCAGCCTTAAGGCGAGCTAGCTAGGAGTTGAAAACCCATGGGTGCTAAGTGTCTGGCTAACGTTACACACACGTACACATCACACATATGAACAAACACAGACACAGACACAGACACAGACACAGACAAATATCAGAATGTATCAGTATTCTAGGCTTACATATATACCCATTGTTTTGACTGAAAAGCATGAATGGAGATTTAAAAAAAGACACAGACATCTACAGCAGTGAGACACAGACATCTACAGCAGTGAGACACAGACATCTAGAGCAGTGAGACAGACATCTACACCAATGAGACACAGACATCTACAGCAGTGAGACACAGACATCTAGAGCAGTGAGACAGACATCTACAGCAGTGAGACACAGACATATACACCAATGAGACACAGACATCTACAGCCGTGAGACACAGACATCTACAGCAGTGAGACACAGACATCTACAGCAGTGAGACACAGACATATACACCAGTGAGACAGACATCTACAGCAGTGAGACAGACATATACAGCAGTGAGACACAGACATCTACAGCAGTGAGACACAGACATCTAGAGCAGTGAGACACAGACATCTACAGCAGTGAGACACAGACATCTAGAGCAGTGAGACACAGACATCAAGAGCAGTGAGACAGACATCTACAGCAGTGAGACAGCCATCTAGAGCAGTGAGACACAGACATCTACAGCAGTGAGACACAGACATCTACAGCAGTGAGACACAGACATCTAGAGCAGTGAGACACAGACATCTACAGCAGTGAGACACAGACATCTACAGCAGTGAGAGACATCTAGAGCAGTGAGACACAGACATCTACAGCAGTGAGACACAGACATCTAGAGCAGTGAGACAGACATCTAGAGCAGTGAGACACAGACATCTAGAGCAGTGAGACACAGACATCTAGAGCAGTGAGACACAGACATCTAGAGCAGTGAGACAGACATCTAGAGCAGTGAGACACAGACATCTAGAGCAGTGAGACACAGACATCTACAGCAGTGAGACAGACATATACAGCAGTGAGACACAGACATCTAGAGCAGTGAGACACAGACATCTACAGCAGTGAGACACAGACATCTACAGCAGTGAGACACAGACATCTACAGCAGTGAGACACAGACATCTACAGCAGTGAGACACAGACATCTACAGCAGTGAGACACAGACATCTAGAGCAGTGAGACACAGACATCTAGAGCAGTGAGACGCAGACATCTACAGCAGTGAGACACAGACATCTACAGCAGTGAGACACAGACATCTACAGCAGTGAGACACAGACATCTACAGCAGTGAGACACAGACATCCATACTGGTGAACCTGCTGAAGTGGGTTCATTCAGGGCTCAGGGCTGCATGCAGCAGCAAGTCTGACTCGCTGTCAAAGGAACAGCTGAGCTGTTCATTCCTTAAGGGTGTGTCCCCTACACACACAAACACACACATGGACTCCCTTCCTTTATCTCTCTCTCTCTCACACACACACACACACACACACACACACGGAGATATAGTCTTTTCCAGTTTCTATCTCTGTATCTCTCTCTCTCTCACACACACACACACACACACACACGCACACACAAGAAGACACACAGATATAGTCTTTTCCTGTTTCTATCTCTGTCTCTCTCTCTCTCCTTCTCTCTCTCACACCAACACACGCTCACACACACACAAGCAGACACACAGATATAGTCTTTTCCCATTTCTATCTCTGTATCTCTCTCTCCTCCCTCTCTCTCTCTCTCACACACACACACACATTACACACACACATTACACACACACACACACACACACACACACACACACACACACACACACACACACACACACACACACACACACACACACACACACACACACACACACACACACACAAGCAGCCACACAGATATAGTCTTTTCCTGTTTCTATCTCTCTCTCTCTCCTTCTCTCTCTCACACACAAACACTCTCACACAAACACAGAAGGCTCAAAGGTCTTTAGGAGAGCAGTAACAGTAACTGGAAATGCCTTTCATAACGCTGGTGACCTTGTTTCTGTTATAAGGATTTCTTTCCCCAGTCTTTTTTATTCATTAATATTTTACACTCATAGAAAAGAAGACCTTGTGTTGACCTGCAGTATATCTGTGTGTTTTTGCCATTTGAGGTTAAAAAGGAGGACACACCTCTTTCAAAATCCTCAAGTTTCTTCAGGGCAGCATCTCTCTCCTTCTTCATCAGCTTGAGCTAAAGCAGGGAGATGAAACGGGGGAAAAAAGCAATTGGGGGAAATGATTACAAGTAGGTCTGTGTTACCCACACTGTCCATCATATTTCAAAATTGCAGAGGGCCTTTTTATCGATTTTTTAACCAATGGTTTGGCCTTTTGCAAGCCATGTAAAGGTTGAACCAAGGCCTCACCAAACATGAGCTGCCATGACTCACCTGTCCAAACATCCTTGTGCAGAAGACAAAATGTGAGAAGAAGAAGAAGAAGAAGAAGAAGAAGAAGAAGAACCCACTGACCTCCATTTTGGTCTTTTCATACTCCCTCCTGAGGCCCTCATACTGCTGGATAGCTGTGTAGACAAACACACTCCTGTGGGTCATGGCGTCCAGCGCTTCTGTCCCGATGAGTCGGCTGCTCGAGCTTCTGAGCGCCACTTAAATACGGTGCTAAGCGCGTGTGTGAGCCGCAGGGCTGTGTGCTGGTCAGCGCTGGCTCATACCTCCCACAGACGTGCCTCATAGGCCAGACCCACCCCACCTCACCACCAGCCGCAACTGCCTCAGTCTCACATGTGTCAGCAAAGGGCCGCATCACCAGAAATACACCCACATGTACGGTCTGCGCAACTCAGAGTCTAAAGAGACTTACATACAACACGTTTATTGGATTGAACTGCTGTACAAACATGTGATTATTTGAAACTTTCTTTGTTTTTTTTTTGTGTGAATTTTCAGCCTCTATGAAAAAAGCATTAGAATCCATCGAGAACCTTTTAACAAGGCATTCTTCATTTGTAAAGGCCTTTAGATAAAAGCGTTTACTGCAAGAACCTACCAAGATTATATAGCCTTGTTGTAGTCTACAACCTTGTTTAGAAAAAAGCTAAATTGGGGAAACTCACATATTTGCCACGCAAAACATCATAGTAACACTATGCCTGTAATAAGAGACGAAGGAAGTTGTGTTCAGACTAGTAACCCTATGCAGAAATCAGAGACAAAAACACTGTGGTATTACCCTTATGGACTAAGGACCTATATGCCAGCTACACTTTTCATCTCAGTAAACCAGGTCAAGTATCCTGCTCTGGGCTGGAAGAGCCATGGCACATGTGCTTACTCACCATCACACACGCATGTGCACCCACACACACACACACACACACACACACACGCACACACGCGCACACACACACACAAATGCGCACACACACTTGAGTCAGCCCAATAATGGATGCTGAGTAGAATAGTCCACAGCAGGGTTTAATGAGGGCTATGACATGTGATGTGTGACAAACACTGACATGTTAGTTCTTTAAAAAGAAAAACACATTGTTCAATCATATTTAAAACACATTTTAATAAATCAGTAGATGATTTAAGAGTGTGTAGGTTACTATAGACAAATAGCTAAATGTTATAGTCCATTATCTAATAAGTGACACAGAAAACAATATCCAAATAAATGGGGAGCAAATAATAGGCTGGAGGAACCACATTTCAAAGAAATTCCGTTTTAGGATAGGCTACTGACAGACTACTTCAAGCACACGTCACTCCCACCATTTCAACTTAGTAAAAAGGCCATCTGAAATACTGTACTCTAAACTGTAGCTTCAATGCAGACCTTCGTGATGAAGAGATTGACAAGATTCAGTAGGCCTGTTGTAGATGAGCAGGTGCTGTGTAAACTCGCGAGAGATCAAATGAGGCGAATACAAATCCAGATTAACTACTATTAACCGTGACGACAGCAGCAGTGTATAGACTACGACGTCGTCGACTAAATAGCAAGCGAATCATTTTTCTACTAATTACTTTAATATCGGAAGACTAACACTAAACACAAATATTTACGACTGGTCTTACCTTCGCCTGACAGCCTCGCAATGTTTTCCATGTGCATTATCTCCTCAGGTGTCGCCATGATCGCTGAACATAATTTTCACTGGACTAATTGAGTTTGAAACCGGAAGTAGCACACCTGTACCTGTGACAATGCTCAACTGTAACAATCTCAGTTGATACTGCAGAAAGTCGCGAGCATAGGCATATATATGTCTATGGTCGCGAGGACCTAGAGGTTTGTTACTTGCAGTACAGTAACCGACCACAGAACTGGGAAAAGAGATATTTGATAGTGCCGATGCTCAAATACTGACGGATCTTTTCATCGAAAAGTCCTACTAACCGAACCGAACTGAATTTCATGTTATGATTTGCGGTGCAGAGATTAACCATCAAATTACGAGGACACCAATTAAACGACTTTTTTCTTTAATTATAGGCCTACTGGGTCCACAGTCGAAAGCATTAATAGGCCGTTTTCCACCAATGTAAGCAACTGAATGAAGGTTATCTAATGAAGACATGACAAAAACACATGCTACAGTGACAATAATATAATTTATTTATTTTCAGGAGGGGTAATATAATAAAAGGATAATCACAAAGATAAATCATTCACATGAAGGATTAGTAATACAGAATGCTCACAATCTTTCTTTGTCAAAGCCCATTCTACTCAAAACACAAAAAAATGTAAACGTACTACCATTTCCAGTCTAACCAATACAGAGTGACTGAAGGGGCAGAAAGAGAGAGCGAATAAGACTGACAAACATGATCAGAAGAGGATTCGTACAGAGAGGCACTGGTTCAATTCAGAACCAATGCAAGGTCCCAGTGATGAGATATAAGTGCTGAAATAATATTGCTGTTGCTGGAATGTGTAATTCAATATCAGAAGAAGAGTCTCAACAGTGGAGAGGTCTTCTTTTACACTCTGTGTACCGTTTCCAAAGAAGCAGAACACATCCTGTTACGTTGGAAGATCTGAGGTGCGTCTTTGTGCGAAAGCTAAAGCCAGAAAGAGGGACAGGTACACACTATGTTCCCTTTAAGATCAAATGTGTTGGTCTTCGTCTTCATTTCGGGGTGACAGCAAGATAAATACAACACCACAACTGCAGCCATGATGGACCCTCATAAATATCAACATCTTTTGTCAACATTTCATTTACACCACGGGAAAACAAACAAAAACAAAGTCATGACAGCACCACAGCCAAAATAACCTGCAGTCACAGGTAAGGGTTTTGTATGTGCACACATACAGACATGCACGCACGCACACACACACACACACAGGCTTGCACACATCTACACACACACCCATGAACACACAGCACGACACGACCAACTAAACACAATTCTCTGGGTTAAAACTAGAGGAAGGGGAGAGGACATTTGTGTGTGCGTGTGTGTGTGCGTGTGTGTGTGTGTGTGTGTGTGTGTGTGTGTAATAATATATATATATACACACACAATATAGGTGTGTGTGTGAAGGTGTGTGTGTGTGTGTGTGTGTGTGTGTGTGCATATGTCCTCCTCCCTTCTGCTCCACCCAGAGGGCAATAGGCTTGCAGTGGGGGGGGGGGGGGGGGTGTCTTTAGTGGCGAGCGGCAGACTCGCGGGGGTAAAACTCGGCCAGCGTGCTCTGGGGGATCCTCTTCAGCATCTCCTTAGGGAAGATACGCAGCAGCTGCCAGCCAATGTCCAACGTCTCAAACACCGTTCGGTTGTCATAGGGACCTGCCAAGACAACAAAATCAGTCACATTTAATAATTTGGCCGACACTTTCATACTTTTATCTGTGCCTACTTTCACTTCCTGGATTTTGAACCCACGACTGTGGTGTAATTAGCACCCAGCTCTACCAGTTGAACTACAGGAAAACACACACACACACACACACACACACACACACACACACACACACACACACACACACACACACACACACACACACACACACACACACACACACACACACACACACACACACACACACACACACACACCCCTTGTAGTCGAAATTTCAGAATTCCCTTCTATGTAGAGCCGCATACCATGAAATGTACATACACCAGAAAATACTAGCCCATCTGCTTAAAAAGCTGACACCAAAGGGTTATTATGTATGATCAGCTACTGAGGGAGTTTAAAGGCTTGACATGTGATATGAAAAGTTTATGGCTCATATCTCTCCCAGAGGCCAGGACACAAATACTCAATTAGTGTCTTTTGATGGTGAAGCTATTCAGCAGCATACAATGGCGCCCTAACACAAAGAGATATGAATAGATATGAACAGTGCTGACACAAGACAGACACACAATAGGGGACACTTCACAGGACCACAATAAGGGCGGGGGCTGGGGACCGCTGTGTGACAGAAGGACGTTTTCTACCCTTCCACTGGTTAATCGAGTGTGTCTGTGTGCGCGCGTGCGTGCGCGAGAGAGAGTTGGAAAGTGAAAAGCTTTTTACTGATTTCAGAGCAACACAGACACATTCCCATTCTCACTCTCTCTGTCTCACACACGCACACACGCACACGCACACACACACACACACACACACACACACACACACACACACACACACACACACACACACACACACACAGAGGAAGAGGAGTGACTAACTCATCACTGTCACCACCATCCTCAAATACATAAAGCCCTGTGGAGAACAAAGCGCTTCCATGTTGAACTGCTCTTCAGACACGGGCTTTTGTCTGACTGATGGGGGAGTTTGTTTTACAGTGGCAGGCCGCCCTTATCACTCAGAGTTAACACGGCCATTTTGTGATCAGCTAAATCGGAGCTCTTAGCTGGCGACGGGAAATGAAGATTATGGATTGTTCAAACAAACCCCGGAGCTGCTGAAAGGGATCTGAAGAGAAGGGAAGCGGCAATGACCACAGAAGCCTTGCCAAGGCATCCCTCCTGAACATGTTAACAGCCTGAACACACACACACACACACGAAAACATGTGCACACTCACACACTCCCATAAGGACGCTTGAGTGTGCATGTGGACACACACACACACACTCTCCCTATTTGATTACTTCCTACATAAAACTTGTTTAAATAACATGACATGATTGTTCCCACCTTCCAGCCACATTCAAGGGAAAAAAAATGAATGAACTATGATCTCCTGCAGCTTACCCTGAGCGATAAAGTTCTTCTCAAATTTCTGCAGGAACTCCAGGTACAGAAGGTCATCTGGGGTCAGGGCCTCCTCTCCCACCACGGCCTTCATGGCCTGAACGTCTTTACCGATGGCATAGCAGGCATACTGCAGAGGAAGAGGAAGGGGGAGAGAGAGAGAAGCGAGAAGAGAGGGAGGGAGAGAGAGAGGGAGAGACCGAGAGAAGAGAGGAAGAGAGAAGAGAGAGAAGAGAGGGAGGGGTGAGACACAGAGAGAGAGAGAGAGAGAGAGAGAGGGAGAGATATAGTGAGTGTCAGGAGAGGCAGGGAGGGATAGGGTGAGCGGAGCGAGAGAGAGTGCAAAGGAACAGAGAAGAGAAATAAGATGAGCGCAGGAACACGGAGAGAGAGGACAGAAAAACAGAGGGAAAAATCAGCAATCAAAAGAGGACTTCTGGAGTGATTTCTTAGATGCCTTTACATGCCGTCCCTTCAATCAGATAGATCTCCTCTATCTGAGTTGACCAGTCAGTTACACAGCCAAGGTTCAGCTATTTTCCTATACATCTATATGCTGATTGGTCAGCTGTTAAACTAGGAACCGTGGCACTGGTCAGCAGTTCTGCTCGTTCGCTCTTTGCTGACTGGTCAGCTGATATGCTAGGCATGTCCCCGCAGGTCTGTTCACTCTTTTCTGATTGGTCAGTGAGCTCCGTACCAGCTGGTTGGAGACGTCGGCGTGGTCCTTGCGGGTCATGCCCTCACCGATGGCCGATTTCATCAGACGAGAAAGAGATGGCAGCACGTTGATGGGAGGGTAGATCTGCAGCAGAATCAAGAAAACGGTCACAACACACACACACACGGAGCAGAGAAGTGTCTAGGAGATTTGTGATTCAACTGATGCAATCACTAAACTACTAGACAGTGATTGTTCTTTGGAGATTCAGTATGGTGAGAAACTACCTGACTATGTTGCATCAGGATACAGAGAGAGCAAGGTGTGTGTATATATTAGAAGGAGAAATATATAGCATGTGTGTTTGTGTTTCCATAACTGACATGATGATAAATACAAATAAAAGGATACGGGATCTATCAGTGTAGATGGCTGTGTGTGTGTGTGTGTGTGTGTGTGTGTGTGTGTGTGTGTGTGTGTGTGTGTGTGTAGGCCTGATGAGGACGAATTAAAGACATGTTATTCGTGGTGCTGGAGTGAGCCCACCTGTCTGTTGTGCAGCTGGCGTTCCACATAGACCTGGCCCTCAGTGATGTAACCAGTCAGATCAGGGATTGGATGGGTAATATCTGAGGGGGGAGTCAGAACACACAGGAGAACACACACGTGCGTCATCAGTACGTGTTTTAACATTTCTGGGTATAGAAACTGTATGTGTGTGTGTGTGTGTGTGTGTGTGTGTGTGTGTGTGTGTTACCTTTGTTGGGCATGGTGCTTATGTGTGTGCGCGTGTGTGTGTGTGTGTGTGTGTTTGTATGACCATTGTTGGGCATGGTATGTGTGTGTGTGTAATACCATCACTGGGCATGGTGTGTGTGTGTGTGTGTGTAATAACATCACTGGGCATGGTGTGTGTGTGTGTGTGATACCATCACTGGGTACGGTGTGTGTGTGTGTGTGTGTGTGTTATACCATCGTTGGGTGTGGTGTGTTAGTTATACCATTGTTGGGTGTGTGTGTGTGTATATGTATGTATGTATGTATGTATGTATGTATGTGTGTATGTATGTATGTATGTATGTGTGTATGTGTGTTATACCATCGTTGGGCATGGTGAGAATTGGGATCTGTGTGATGGAGCCATTTCTTCCCTCCACTCGTCCGGCCCTTTCGTAGATGGTGGCCAAGTCAGTGTACATGTAACCAGGGAAACCACGGCGACCAGGCACCTCCTCTCGGGCAGCCGACACCTAAACACGCACGCACACACACGCACGCAACCACCATGCCCAACAAAGGTAACACACACGGTTAGGAAAACATGGATAAACAAAGCACACTACATAAACATACTAATTAAACCTGACACTTGGGACTTAAATGGCGGCCATATTTTCCCAGAGGAAAATGCCTGATTCAACCACACTTGTATGCAATTAGATCTTCTTGAGTCTGGCCCTTCCTGTAGCAGTAAGCGTCTTCAAGCACTTTTATGTACATAGTTCTAGTGTCTGCTTCAGGGTTGCTGTTAAGCATCCTCAAGTTGGATGGCCAAGAACTTGCCTTTGACATCAGCTACAGAGTCATTTGAGACTAGTAGAGAGCCATATATAGCTATAGACGCATATAAGGTAAAATGGAGAGACAGACTGAATGTAATATGTACTTTCTGCACCAACAAACACAAACGCTCAACTTTAACCTAATAACCTGGCTTTACACATTTCAACAAACATTCATAATTTTTAGTGGGTACATGCAAGCTGGTCATCATTCTGGGACCCATGTTACATCTCCCTTCAGGAGTGCATTTCCTAACCACAGTAGCAACTTATATAATAATATATAATAATTGTCAGACTTTAATCGCACAAGCGACTTGGAACTATGCTGTTTGTGATGCAAGTGTTTCCCCAAAACCCTAGTTTGAACTATCCAGGAACTACGTAACTTAAATCATCGTTAAGCAAAACAAAACAATATTTCGGCAGGACATTTGCCAACACTGTGGTGAAGTATTGTAGTTACTACTACAGCTCTCCACATAGTTAGAAGCTTGGTTCCAGATACTTCATATCTAAAAATTCATTAATGCCCGAATTAATCATTCTAAATGTATCCCTGTTCCTGGTTGATATTTGACATTGTTAACTACCATACAACCCTACCTCTTATTGCCTTAGGCAAAACAAATATTAAAAGGCCCACTTGAAGAAACAAGCATGTGAGGTGAATTCACACACCTACAGAAAATAATGCGACAGGCTGCAGACAATTAATGTAACCTATTATATTAATATTCTGGTGTTGCAGGAAAGGAATATGGTGTATGCTTTACACAGGACTAGTAACAGAGGATTAGAAGGAATAATTATTTTGTGCTGGATTTGAACTTGTTACATCCCTCTCATAGTCTAGTAGCCAGCCCATAGAGCCCCATTGTGAACCCGGAAATGTTGAGTACACCAAAGTTTTTTTGCAGAAATGTGAAGTATGGGTCCCCAGTATACAGAAACTGCCGGATGCTAATTTGCATATGTTGAGCAATTTGCATAATTAGCATTATTAGCTTAATCGTCCAATTTGACCACATATTTTGCCCTGTGTGACCAATTTCTACAATATTGGAGTCTTTTTAGAGGTTGTAGAGGATGCTGAATTCAATTATGGCACTTTCAGACATCAAAATGGTAATTCTATAACAATTTTGGATACATTTAGACAGGTTTTTGATTCATTTCGGATGAAATTTAATGGTGAACACAATAAACTCACAATTTAGAATCACAAGAGCTCCTACTCTCTTTATGCAAATAAGCTGTTGTAAAGCAAATGAAGCACCTTCCTTCCATTGCAAAAGATGACCTTCTTTCCGGAAGTCATGTGTGCCGCCATTCAGACGGTGCACTTGCAGTGAGTGCAGATATGTTTGGGGAGCAGACATGCATCAGGCAAGGGAAGGGAGGAGGGGGCATGAAGGGTATTTCAACCAACCCTAAACAGGTTGCAGTTTGCATCCAATCATTTGGCATATGTTCACATCTTTCTCAGTCATTGGATGACATGTACAGTGATAAAGTAGCATCAGAGAAGACTCTGTCCAACAGACACAAAGAGGAGGGTGAAGCACGACGGGAGTTGGATGCTGAGGACCGCTCTAAAATTGTGAGGATGCTGTGGGAAAACACAAATCCACTCTTGACAGAGAGCACTTTGCTCTACCACATCATAAATGGACAGGTGCCTGATGAAAAGGTGAATGTGCAGGATGCGCTGAAGATTGGCCAGGCTATGTGTAAAAAGTTTACTTCATCACTTCCGGAGGCATTTAATGCACCCATCTCTCACAAGGTAGTGACTATGAAGTTCCAGAAAAAGGGAATGAAGGTCAGTGGGAAGGTTGTTTGTGACCTTGAGTCATTATTTGCTCGATTGTTGGTGGTGGGAGCCCAGAGAAAAGTGGAGCTCTCCTCTCTCTTCAAATATGAGCTTAGCCCAGTCCCCTTGTCAATCATTGATGACAATGGATGCCTCCGAAAGGGCAATATGTCAGTGCTTGTCCAGCAGCTTGGAATTCCAGTTTGCAATCCCCAGCCACCAGATGTTGTCATTGTGGATGCATCTCAGCTCATTTATCACGTGGTTTGGCTATCGTCTGGGACAGTGGCAGATCTTGCAGCCAGCATGGGACATCGGCTTAGTTGTTACAACACCCAAACATTTGTCATCTTTGACAAAAAATTTCGCAGGTGTCTGCCAAGGACCATGAGAGACAAAGAAGAGCAGGGGAGAGCTCCACAGAGTACAAGCTCTCATTGACTATACCTCTACCTAGTCGAGCACAACAAGCAAAGGCTGAGCGAACTCCTGTGTACATTCAATGTAGGAAGTAAGATCGTGATGGTCAGTAAAGCTGACAGCATTGACACATGATGAGGCTGATATATCAGTTATATCTTACATGTTAGATGTTGTCAGACATGGGGCTTCAACTGTTCGCATTCTTAGTGATGACACAGATGTCTTTGTGATTATGGTTTATTGGTGTTGGAAGGCTGGGATCACAACTAACCTACAGATGGAAACATGGAATGGCACTGTTCTCAGCATAAATGCAACTGCAAAGAACCTGGGTGACCATTGTTGTTCTATTCTGGCCATGCATCTTTCAGGATGTGATACCACCTCATATTCTGTTGGGAAGGGGAAGGTATCTGCACTCGAGGCCATGACAGTTGTACCTGGCAAGCTTCTCCACTGTATTGGAGAGGCAGAAGCCACAGATTTACAGATCACCAAAGCAACAAGGACTTTCTTTCTGGCTCTGTACAATCAGAGGAACTCTGTGACCTTGGATGCAGCTCGGTATGACATTTACCGAAAGCGCAAAAGGCCCCCAGCACTGAAAACACTACCTCCTACAGAGCGTAATATGCACCTTCATGGAAGACGTGCCCACCTACAGGTGCTCTTATGGAAAGCAGCAGACCAGGCTGCTCCACCGGCTGTGGATATCACTTTGTTTGGATGGGACAAGAAGATGGGCCTAAAGGAAGGAGAGGAACTGATTATGCCCACCCAGGATTCAAGTCCAGTTGCTCCTCCGGCTTTGTTAGATGTCGTCAGCTGTGGTTGCAGAGCCGGGTTGAAACCTTGCACATCAGCAAAGTGTAGCTGTGCAGCTGCAGGTCTGGCCTGTACCAGTTATTGTTCCTTCAAAGGCAATGATGGGATATGCTGCAACATACTCACTCAACTATCTGGAGAAGATGATGACAGAACAGACGAGGATAGTGAAGATGAGGAGGCTGCCTTTTGTTGATTAATTGTGAGGCATAGCCGTTTGCCTGAAGGTGGTAGCCAGTGTGTGCTTTTTGTGGTGCAGAGGTGAGGCCCTCTTGATTAGTCTTGCTTCTGGCGGGCTGACCCGGGTTGCCCAGACTCAGTTTTAACTTTTGCGTCTGGCGGTGTTTTAACTGGGTCCTCGTTGGATCTTGCGACTTGTGGACCAACCTGGGCAGCCTTTCTGCCTTTCGGGCATGACCCTAGCGACTTAAGGGGCCTGTCTTGTATGGCATGTACAGTATATAGTGTATATTTGTACATAGTTCGTTGATCGCACATGGGGGACATTCAACAGAGTTACGTTACATACCGGTTCGTCATGTGGTTGGTGGTTACGATGCACACCGGTGCCCAGCAGCTTTTGAGGTAGTTTAACTGCGTTTAGTGGGTGTGCCAGAAGTGATACCCAATCACCATCAAAGTGTTCACATTGTGACTCTGGTGACATCTGTTCACCCTAGCCACCTCACAAGCAGACTGGCCTTCTCAGCTTCACATGAGGCAACAGGGTGTTTAACCCCAAGGAGTTTATTGCAATCGCAATGCTTTTTCCTCCAGAAATGCAAATTTCAAACAGGAGTCAAGTATCAGGAGGGGATTTAGCTTCACTACACCCTGAAAAAAAATGCTTTAACATTCACAAGAGCACTCATGATTCTGAAATCTAAGATTATTGTGTTTACCATGAAAATAACCTTAGATTTCGTCCAAAATTAATAACAAATGTGTCTAAATGTATCCAAATGTGTTATTCAATTACCATTTAAAGTATGAAAGTGCCAGAATTGAATTCAGCATCCTCTAAAACCTCTAAAAAGACTCCAATATTGTAGGAATTGGCCATACAGGGCAAAATATGTGGTCAAATTGGACGATTAAGCTAATAATGCTAATTATGCTAATTATGCAAATTGCTCAACATATGCAAATTAGCATCCGGCAGTTTCTGTATACTGGGGACCCATACTTCACATTTCTGCAAAAAAACTTTGGTGTACTCAACATTTCCGGGTTCACCTCGTTGGCTACTAGACTATCAGTGGGAGACAACAAGCGCATCAACCTACGACTACGACCGACTTTGTGTTTATTTGCAAATATCACAAGAGTCAACTGTTCAATGTAAAAACCTATACACGTTCATTATAAGTATACTATAGACGTTAACTCAATGGTGACAGAAATGTATGAGGTAAGCATTTTGGGAAACTGTCTAACTGCTAATGTCGTTGTTGTTTGGGAAACGCACTCCAGAATGAGTCTTCCTCTAAGCTCTGTGCACAAAGCAGCGAGTGTTTCAGTGGCTGGCGTGGCTAATGAAAGGCCCTGAGGAAACCAGCTGAACACACTTGCAGAGGAAAATTAACTGTGGGTGTAGAAAGCTGCGTCTCGTTGAACTTATTAAAGGTTAATAGCAGATCCTCATCTGGCAGGCTTTACAAAGGCGGTTTCATAAACTGGGAGAATTTGACACTACCCACACATATGTCTGTGTACTTCAAGGTATATGCTTATGTTGTATGTGTATTATAAATGAGTAGAATTAGCAGCAACTGGACAATAATTAAAAAAAAAGAAATGCAAAAATACCATATGTCAGCACAACAAGTGCATCAACACAGAATATTAACACAGATACTTTACTGTTAGCAGAAAACTGGAACACACTACAATATTTTGTACTACAAATGTCATGTCAAAAATGCGCAGAATTTTAATTATTTTAAAGGAAATAGAGGCCATTTGAAATACGAGCCAAAATTCTGTCAACCATACATTTGACATCAATCTGTCAGCTAGTTTGACTGGTTGTACGTATTTAGCAGAGGGATTACCTCAGGTATGTATCAAACTTACCAACAGCATATCCTCAACATTTCCAGATACAATTTGATCATCATTACTGATATTGTTGGAAAAATCATTGTTAAACTTAACCACCACAGTTTCCCGCCAAACAATGTCAACTCCCACACATGGAGAATATGCCACGCATCATGTCCACGTATATGGTGTTACTTAGATGATAAAAATAACCTCAAAATATTTTATTTGCGACAAAAGATGTGAACATTTGAAGTATCCATATTTAAATTATCCTTGTTGACAAACTCCAACTCCCACGTTTGACAGTGAATCAGAAAAAACTGAGTCAACATATATTCAAAAATTAGTTACACATGTTCAACAATCATCGTTAACTTAACCACTACAGTTTCCCGCCGCTTAAAATCATTCTTGAAAGGTGTCATGGATGCAAAACAAAATGCACAAATAGGTTTTGAAAAACTGGTACACGCACACTATATCCTAGAAATACTGTATAAATTATTGTTATTCCTATACGGTGTTATATCCGTTTCAGTTTTAAAATATTTATGATCGGATATTTACTCACGTAGACAATATGAAAATTCGATTTGTCATAAATGTTCCCCCATATCAACTAATTGCCATTAACCAGGTCTATTAAATGGGGAAAAAAAATCTTTGTTGAAACGGCGCCCGCACCTGTCGGTATACCCGTAAGTCGCTATACTATGAAACCTTGGTTTCACGAGTAGTGTAAAAATGCAGGCGCAGTACGTTCATGGTAGTTGGTATTTGGCCTTCTTTGGGCCAAAAAGATGCACTTGAAAACTACGCAGAGACAGGCAACGCAACAGTCGGCCTTCGCCGCCGCTAGTTCTTTGATGTCGATTTTGTGTGTCTATGGCTTCACACTAACACACAACCACCTACATTAAGTTTTTTTTTCTTTGGTCATGTACATACTGTGACGATTTAGTGTAAGGAGGGAAAATAATTGTTTGTGTGTGTGCGTGTATGTCATGAGTGTTCTGTCAAAAGATGCTCTGGTCAGATGGGGCTATAAGACTGGCCCAACCACCAGTGAATGTGGAGAAGCAGACCATACTATGGAGCACTGCCTTGTCTGCCCTCTACTACCCAATCCTTGCAGCTCAAAAGACCTTGCAGTGTCCAATAAAAACGCAAAGGACTGTGTAAAGAAATGGGAAAATGTCATACAACCATCACGCTTCAGGGAAACAAAAAGAAAAAGATGAATGTTCTGAAGAGCAGTTCATTCTGAGAACTCAACCTTCATGTGTCTGAATTGAAACAAAGTAAACCATTACAGATATGCACACGGAAGGTGCTTCCACACTGTATAGACTCTTAATTGATCCTTGTATAGGGCAAGGTCCACATATATAAACACGGATTGAAAAATCAAAAACACAAGCTGCATTTTCACACAGCTAGATATCTTATTTACATTTGGTTGATGTGCACCACAACACAAAGGGAGGGAGGAAGGAAGGGAGGGAGGGAGAGAGAGCGAGCGAGCCCCATGGTAGCACTATTCAAGTCTCAGCCATCCTCTACTTGCTCAGATTATTATTATTATTTTATTTTTATTTTATCTCTATGTTAACATATACACAATAAAGCAGCGGAGTAGTGTTTCAGGTTAGTTGCTGATGGTAGGCATGTAGCCTCTAAAGCACACACGCACACACACACACACTTGTAACATCTGTGCAACTGTGTATCTGGGCAGCTGCCTTTCCTGGTTGCTTTGAGAGGAAATGACACGGCGGCTTACATCTTGTGCGTGTGTGTGTGTGTGTGTGTGTGTGTGTGTGTGTGTGTGAGGGAGGGAGGGAGGAAAGGAAGAAACCTGAATCCTTGCATGTGAACATGGGAGAACCTAAAACCCAGGCAGAGGAACAGTCGGTGTATGGGGTGGGGGGTAATTGATGGAGGCTTTAAAATGTCAAGAGGGGGGTCAAAGGGCTTTTGTGGCAGGGACGTTGTCCGGCAGCTCGGTGGCATTGTGTGTTAATCCCCCTCAATCTGCTCCTGCATGGGCATGAGGACGTGCCGTGGAGGGGTGGGTGGTTCATTTTACACACACACACCTCAGTAGAACGGTTAGACAGAGCTGTTAAAAACAAGTTATTACTGCAGAGGTCTAAGGATGAGCGGACAAATAGTATGTGTCTGAATAAATAAATATCTACAAATATGTAGAAATAATCAGACTTTATCCAAAGCGAGTTAAGGGAAAACATAGTTTCTCAATATGAGTGTTCTTGGGAAACCAAACCCTTGGTGCTGTTAACCCATTGAACCTGAATTTATCAGTTTAGGTAAAGTGCTGTATTTGTAGCCAGTGAATGCAGGCTAAATGGGTCGAGGTGAGTATACCCACACCCCCATTTCTATGCTTCTATGGACAGGACTTGTCTTGGCAGAATAGGACTCAATGTCAAGCTCACACACCTTCCTCCCATAAATAACATTCATCTTTTTGCTGATGTATGAATCAATGGGCATCGCCATGACCCTTCAGTATTTCCGTTTCCATTTTCTATTAAAATAATTATTGAAAAGGGGTATGTATGTGCTCGTCTTCGTTCTGTGGACAAAGAGCCCATTAAAAAATCCACAAACCTCGTAGCCACGAGCTGCACTACTGCAGAATAAGTAATATTGATATGATTTATGATACTGATGTTAAGCTGCATGTACAATGACTGTGCCTGATGAATCATGAACCATGTTGAAGTAAAGCAGAGCAGAGCTTTTCAACAGAAAATAATGCATGTTGAAGTGAACACATTTTACAGTAGACAGCTAGCTAACACGAACGCTAATGTTATTACTGCTAGCCTTGGCGTGATAAATACGAAGTCAGATTGGGTAAATGAACAACTTATTTTGAAGAACCTTTAAATAAGGCTTGTTTATCTACTGACCGATGGTGTCAGCTAGCGCGCTAGCCAATCCTGTAGTATGCAAGTTATCCCTCTACAGAAATGGGGGTTGGAAATTCGTTTTAGAATATTGACATATCTGATCATGACTATAATATGCACATTTATAAAAAGGGAAGGCGACACAAATTGCTACTCAACTTTGTGAAGTTTACACTGGTTTTAAAAGCGTAATCCATCGGCCTCTTCAAATGTATTTGGTTGCGGGTGATATAAATAGCAAATCCATATAGGACCGTATATTACAATTGGTTTATTATTGCTCAGTCACCACAGTTAGGATACAGCTACTACACAGCTATACACCACCTGTCTACTGTTTTTGACAATCTCAACAACTCCACTGCCAAGATGTCACTCGAGTCGGGCTGTATGTCTAGCCTAGCTAACGGTCCATCTCTGATGAGGCTCACTGCGGGCAAGCAGCCAGGCAGGCCATAGTTGCCAAGGATACCTGATGCCATTATGTCAAGGGCATGGCTGTAGCAACTCACAGCAAGTTTCATGGCGACTGGCCAAAGGCTGGCCGAGATATGAGCTCTTTTCCTGTTTGGTTGATTTCGATTGGCTGTAACCGACAGTTTTTAAAATCCGAAATCAATCAAAAAAGTAATCCATGATGGGTGAACACTTTTGTAAATTGAAGAGCAATCACTTAACCTTTGGGAGGCTTGGTCAAAACATTGTCTGTACCGAATTACGTAAAGATTGGACAAATGTATGGCCTTTTAAAACTAGAAATGTATGTAATCGAGTATGTTGAACTATTTGGATCAAGCGGAGTTTCTAATTTTTGAAAATTGGGCATTCACATTAAAAGTTACGTACATAAACGCACATCCGACTTTGACCCCCTGATGGCCCTAGAGCGCTCAAGGCACAGACAAATAATCATGGGACCGTCAAAGTAAGAGTTGCCAGATTTCACAACTTTTTACCATGTGCAGGGGCTGCCACATACTCCAATGGCAGAAGAAAGAAGAAGTGAAACACAATGGGTGCGGTGCCTATGCAGCTTAGTCAAAATATCCCCTGTTGACTGCATTTTTGTGCATGTTTGGTCTAAGGCATTGTGTGAATGCTTGTTAAATCAGAGAGCTGTGTCTGGAATTTGACTTGCTTTTGGGGTGTCTGATAGATTGGAGAGGCCATAACTCTACCTTTCAGTCAAAGACAAATGTGTGTGCGTACATTTACGTTACAGCCTGTTAACTGTAAGTGTGTGTCTGTTCTGGCACTGACACCTACTAACCGCTTCTTCATCTAATCCAGTGATTTAGTGACAGAAAAAAAAAAAAAAAACTCTTTCTCTACAGGTTCAAATTATTCACATTCCATCAGAATGCCAGCTATAGGCAACACTACAAGGCTACAGGTAAACAAAGCCAACAAGTAAACCCTGAAAATGAATTCAATGGATTCACAAATCCTGACCATTCCACGTTTAGGTAAAAAAAATAAATCAAAGCAATCTATTTTAAACCTCTCTCTCTCTCTCTCTCTCTCTCTCTCTCTCTCTCTCTCTCTCTCTCTCTCTCTCTCTCTCTCTCTCTCTCTCTCTCTCTCTCTCTCTCTCTCTCTCTCTCTCTCTCTCTCTCTCTCTCTCTCTCTCTCTCTCTCTCTCTCTCTCTCTCTCTCTCTCTCTCTCTCTCTCTACGTGTTTGCGTGTGTCTCACCTCTCTCTGCGTATGAGCTCATATCAGTGAGGAAGATGTGTGTGTGTGTGTGTGTGTGTGTGTGTGCGTGCGTGCGTCTCTTACCTCTCTCAGAGCCTCAGCATAGGAGCTCATGTCGGTGAGGATGACCAGCACGTGCTTCTCACACTGATAAGCCAGATACTCAGCAGCGGTCAGAGCCAGGCGAGGAGTAATGATGCGCTCAATACTGGAGGGAATATATATATGTATATATATATATATATGAGAGGGAGAGAGAGAGAGAAAAGGGACGAAGAGAGAGATGGGGAAATAGCATAAACAAATTTCTACCAGAAAAATCCTGACTGAATCCTGACACAAATGACTATTTGTGTATTTGGGTGAGAGTGAGTGAGTGAGTGTGTGTGTGTGTGTGTGTGTGTGTGTGTGTGTGTGTGTGTGTGTGTGTGTGTGGTTGGGGACTCACGTTGGGTCATTGGCCAGGTTTAAGAACAGACAAACGTTGTCCATGGAACCATTCTCTTCAAAGTCAGACTTGAAGAACCGAGCCGTCTCCATGTTCACCTGTCAAAGAGGTGGAACGAAACAGTGATGGCTATTCATAAGCATTAAAACCATTCAAGACAGACACCCTAAGGTAACTGTGTGTGTGTGTGTGTGTGTGTGTGTGTACACACAAAACACACACCACTGACTCATGCATTGGTTTCGATTTTCCAAAGGACCTTTAAGAGTTTTTGGCAACAGTGTGTGGGTGTGTGTGTAGACATTATCACAATAAACACAAACGTAATGCTGGTATTAAGCCCACTCTGCCTCAAGCACACATAGGCAGCTCACCCCCATAGCAGCGAAGACAATAGCAAAGTTCTCCTCATGGAAGTCCATCACATCCTTGGACTTCTTAACCAAACCAGCCTGCCGACAAATCTGAGCAGCAATCTAAGAAAGAGAGAGAGAGAGGGAGAGAGAGGGAGGAAGTGAGAGAGAGAGAGAGAGAGGAAGTGAAAGAAAGAAAGACAGGTGATTGAGTGCTTATGACATCAATAAACCCCAAAAACAAAAACCCCATGATTTCTAAACATGAGAGTTTATACACATGAATGAATACATAAATGAATGAATGAATGAATGAATGAATGAATGAATACAAGGATCATGACCAAAAACACAAACATTTCCCACTTCCAGCCTGAAATTGCTAATTTAAACTGTAGTAATCCAGCTCTTAACTTTATGATTCTGCTCTGGGTAATGGCAGTTTTAATCCCAACTGTAATACCAATTTCAAACTGTCTGGACCCCACAGATGATCTCCCCAATGCACTATTCTTCAACAGTAGCCCTGCGCCTATTGTGTGTCATAGTGAGAACTTTTGGTCTTTCAATCACACCATACAGGACAACGCTTGACATTGTTTTCTATCATTTAATGTATTTATATTACTGTGCACATTGTTTAGAATTAATGTAGGCATCTCTGGAACAAACAAAAAAATCCATTAAATGACATCTTCTAAGTAAATGCAACAGAAATCAGCTTAGTTTAGAACAAACAAGAATGATATTTACTTCATTACTACTCCCTTCCTATACCCTACATTGCATTAAACCAACATTTCATTAATTCTTTGTGATCGTGTGTGTGTGTGTGTGCGTGTGCGTGCGTAATGCTTTGTAACAGGGAGAGGAGGCTGGGAAGAATTTCATTCTTGTATGATGGGGTGTCAGTGTGCGTTTGTGTGCCTGTGTGTATTGTATAATGTGATAGTTTTGCATGTGTGTGTGTGTGTGTGTGGAGGGCTGTGAGCGAGAGTAATGTGATGGTCTGTGTGTGTTGATCCGTAGCATGGCCGTAGCATGAACTCTGACCAGGAACACCTGTTCTGGGCAGGAGAGAAAAGCCGGCGCTGACCTTCTGACCTCTACTTAATGAAACAAGAGTTTTTTTCCAATATCATTCAGTGCCTCCACAGAGAGGTCCTCCGCAGTCAGTTATCATTAGGCCCAGCACAAGGCCTCGCCTGTTCACTCTGTGTGTGTGTGTGTGTTTATATTTTACTGTACATCTGCCTCTCTACATTTAACGCTTTTGATTCTGATTAGATTTCATCTGTTCTCATTGAATGGCACACACACACACACACACACACACACACACACACACACACACACACACACACACACACACACACACACACACACACACACACAGAGAGAAAAAGGCAATTATTTTTCATTCATTCTCCTCCCTCTTCCCACAGTCATTAACTCTTTCATCACACAGGGGTTTGGTGGGGCCCATTTCCCCTTAGCAAGACCACTTCTCATTGGCTGATGGGGAAGGGCTCTTAGCTGTACGGAGCATTCCCCTTGGGCAAAAGAGGCGGAATCTTAGCAAGAAGGACAGCTACCACTGGCTAGTGGGAAGCAATGAGGACTCTTAGCTGCCCATCCCCATCAGCCAATTGGAGTTCAATATGCTACCACAGTGAGGGGGTAGCTCACAGAAACATGGGTGGCTGAAAGACTAATTAGGCAACCAGTTCATGCAACACAGACTCTATACTGCCAATCAACGCCCCCCCCCCCCCCCCCCAAAAAAAAACAATACTGTAGTCTAAGCTCTAACAAAATGGCTCTCTCGCAGGCCACCCCCTCATTCAAGTTTGTGGGGGTTTGGCGGAGTCAGTGTCATTCTGCTTCAGTTTCATTCCAGATTTAACTCCCCCACCCCATCACCAACACCACCACCACTACTACTTTGGTCCCAGGTAAATCTCATGCACTAACATAAAGTCAGCAGTGATTAGCATTTTTTCCAACACTTCAATTTGGCTAAACTTTGTCAACGACTGTGTGTAGGTCCATGTGTGTGTGTCCATGCGTGTGTGTGTGTGTGTGTGTGTGTGTGTGTGTGTGTGTGTGTGTGTGTGTGTGAGGTAGAGATGGATAGATAATGTGAGTATATGTATGTCTGTGAATAATGTGATGTATGTGGTTGAATGTGTACGTGCGTGTGTGTGTGTGTGTGTGTGTGTGTGTGTGTTATACATTTAGTAATTTAGCAGACGCTTTTGTCCAAAGCGACGTACAAGGGAGAAAACAGTCAAGCTACGAGCAAGAGACCTAGTGTAACAATAAATACTACTTTACATAAGAAATAGAAAAAAGAAATAGAAAAAAAAAGTGCAGGAATGTAACTGCAAGTTAAGTACTAGTTGAAGTGCAAGTTAGGAAGGGAGGTGCTCTATGAAGAGTTGGGTCTTCAAAAGCTTCTTAAAAAGGTAGAGAGGGACGCCCCTGCTCTGGTAGTGCTAGGCAGTTCGTTCCACCAACGTGGAACTACAAATGAGAATAGTCTGGATTGCCGTACTTGCACAGACGGCAGTGCTAAATTACGCAGCATCCTGACTGTAACATTTGCCCTTACAAGAGCAATAGAGCTTAGACTACAGCAAGTAATGTGTAAGTATCATGGAGCAGGAATGAGCCAATTAGTTAACATCATCCACTCGCTTAACAATAACCAGAGACATAATTATACAGACAAATCAACCAACCACAAACAACAAAACGTACCACATAAAACAAACAAACAAATCAACTACAACACCAACTGTTAAGGGGCCACAGAGGCCGTTGTGATGAGTCAGACAGGCGTCACTCACACATCTTCTCTGTCTACCAGAGAGCAGAGGGAAGTGAAAGATCAGAATTTCCAGTGTTGAGGCAACAACCACTGGACTGACTGACTCACACACAAACACAAACACACACACACACACACACACACACACACACACACACACACACACACACACACACACACACACACACACACACACACACACACACACACACAAACACACACACAAACACACACACACACAAACACACACACACACAAACACACACACACACAAACACACACACTCCCTCATCCATCAGAGTGCAGCTTAAGGGGTACTTCGGTCTCCGGAAACCAGCTGTGTGTGTGAGATTTAGAATCATCTATGTTCCTCAATGCTTGCTAACCCTCTCTTTTCCTCTCTGTCTGGTGGCTAGGCATCTCTTGCTGTGTGTGCGTGTGTGTGTGCATTGTGCTCTCTCTCTTTCTGTACCGGAGAGTGGGGGTTAAACTTAACAAAACATACACTGCCCTTCATCACCGCGGTCTAGTAGCCTTCAAGTGTCCCCTCGTCCTCACATACACACATACGTGTACCTACACACGTACTCTCCCTCTTACAAACACACACACACGCACACCTCACACTTCAGCAGCACGGCTGGCAGTACTATCTCCTGGGAACAAAGCAGTCGGATTCTTCAGTGGACAAATGTTTGCAGAAGGGCGAGAATGGGGAAGATAGGAGTTGACTGAAGGTGGAGGGCTGCGTGCCACACAAAGGCCCACTGACCACTGCGCTCCTTGGAAGGCCTTGCTGCACAAAAGGGGCCCGCCACAATAGCCTAATGTTCCCCTCCAGGTGCTCAGCAGAACCTCCGTCTCCAAGCCTCTACAAGCATTTATGGGCCCTCCAGAACAAAGAAAAAAAAAAAAAGCACTACACACTAAATATAGAAAAATAAATATAATGTGAATCATAGTGTATGGACATACTTGGCCAGTAATGCACAGTGGGAAGGACAGCTCCACTCAAGTGCTTTTGTCTGCTTGTTCTGGGCCACAAGTATACATCCGGCCAATAAACATCTCCTCTCCTGGCCACAGTTCAGAACTACACAGACACGTACGCGTGCACGCACGCACGCACGCACGCACACTACACTTTCTTTTACCCCAAGGACACTACAGAGCAGGGATCCAAAGTAGATCAGAACTTGGAACGGAGTAAAGAAAATATGGAGTGACAGAGTATTTAAAGCGAGAGAAAGCGAGAGACAGACAGCGAAAGAAAGTGAGAGAGGGAGGAAAGGGGCAAGGGCAGAAAGAGAAAAATAGGAATCGATACAAATACCCTACATGGGCCCTATGGGCATCCGTTGGGAAAAACATGCCTTCCTGCCCTCGACTTGGCTGCCCTCCTCCCCCAACAGAATAGACAGGAAACAATTACATCTCCATCACCAATCAATCATTCACACACGCCCATGCACACACAGAGATAAATCATCAAGCAATGCATTAAAACACACACACATACACACACGAAAACTCACCCACATACCACATAACCTAACCACCCAGGAAATACACAGACACACACAATATCTAAAACAAACACACACAGAATTTGTATTAGTCCCTAATAACCTTTAAAAATGTGTTTATCACAATCTGTTGACCTTGATATGCAACTCATTCTGAGACCATCTTCTATGGGGGAAAACCTTCATTTTACTTCACTTCGTCATTGTAAGATGATGGAAGTCAAAAACTGCGTATGGCAGTCTAGCCCCTCTGATAATAACGGCAAAGGTCACGGGTTAGGTGGTCAAGTAAGTGAGTATTCAGACCCTTTACTCAGTACTTAGTTGAAGCACCTCTGGCAATGATTACAGCCTTGAGTTGAGTATGATGTGACAAGCTTTGGGGATTATCTGCAGATCCATTCAACAGAATACGGATAAAAGTGTTAAATGATATATGGCTGAGTACTGATTCAGGACAAATATCAGCTTTACTGGATCTCAATGCTGCATTTGACACTGTAGACTGTAGAATACTGTTAGACAGGTTGGAAAATTGGGTAGGGCTCTCCAAAGCAGTCCTTAATTGGTTCGGTGCTTATTTAGAAGAATGGAGTTACTGTGTCACCACAGGCAGTTATGAATCTGATAGGGTGGGAAGCCCCCAGGAATCAGTCACCCATCAGTCACTCATCTAAGAACTGCTATTTTTATTTATAGCCAACAAGAAGCATGGGCTGTTTCATAGGTCTTACACATGCAGTAATTAGAAAAAATGAAATATTCACACATTCAATAATCTAGACTTATTTGTTGTCAGACACTCATAATAATGTTATGAGCCTATCAGTGGCGACAACAATGTTTACCGCATAGGATATATATTTCACATAACAGAATTTTTTGGAGATTTGGCTAAGTTTCATTAAGCAAGGGCATTAAAGCCATCCTCAACAGGAAGAGGGGTTTATGGCAGGTGACACGGAGGAGGACAGCTACGGGGAGAAGCTGTAGAGGGCAAGCTACAAAAGAACAGCACCAAGGGAGTGTGGAACAGGCGGAACAAGAGTTAAAAAAAATAATAAAGGCTACATCCACACAAATATGTTTTAGTTTTAAATCACATCAATTGCGCTAGAAATAAATGTCCCAGTACTCTTAACGACTACTACTTTTGAGACGGGTTCTGCGGCACCTTAGGATCCTGGTGAGTGACTCTCTGGACCCTCTGCAGGTTGCGTACCAGGCCCAAATCAGTGTTAACGACAGTATATTCTACCTGCTGCACAACTTCCCCCCACTAATATATATATATATTAGGGATGCACCGATACCGATAACAGTATCGGTATCGGTGCCGATACTTCGTTAAAATACTCGTACTCGTTTTTGAATTGCCGATACCAAGCACCGATACCACTCATCAGTATTTCACTGCATCAAACTGGCCGGGCTATGCTGACACAAAATGTGATTTATTGTCCTACCACTCTCTGCCAGACTAGTAAGTAGCTTATTTGCCGTCTTGTGTTGCATTTGCTTGATGTTTGACTGTGTTAGGAAAGTTTGTCATAGTGTCAAAGTATTTCAGTATACAGGTTTCGCTACATTTAGCTGCTAGCATCTCGTTAGCGATTAGCAATTCCGTTGAGCTGCCTTAACGGCGATTTGGGCTCATTTTAAGATAAATGACGACGACAGGAGTAAGGCACAGTGTAAGAGCTGCACTGCTACGGTGTCGAGGGGCGGAAAGGAAAGTACTTTGTTTAACACAAGCAATTTGATTAAACATCTGAAGACACACCATAGTGCTAAGTATACAGAGTTCACTGATGCTAGTGGTGCAAGCATAGATATATATAAAGGCTAGGGGCCTGTTCGAATTGGCTTAAAATGCTCCCTTCCTTCCTTCCTTCCTTCCTTCCTATTAAGAGAGCAAGTACTGTTCGAATTGTCTAAAACCCTCTCTTCCTCTCTAGTAAGATACCTTGAAATACGTCACATAACGGTCATTTTTTAAGAGAGCATCTGAGCTGCCTTGCTGTCTTATGGCGGCAGGTATTACCCATAACTCTCTGCGCCATTCCCCAACCGGAGACAAATTTTAAAAAAGATGGCGGATGAAATCGTCGAAGTTCCACAAAAGTATTCACCGATGTACGTTTCTTAGCTTTTTTTGGTAATCTTTTTTTTAAAGTTACCGAGAAATAAACAGTGTACTATGTACTTATGTCATGATTGATTAACAAAAATAGTCTGTTTCGTTAGCGATGTATCCGTTAGCCAGGTCGCTAACAGTAGCTGCTAGCTAGCAAATAAGCACACACACAGCGTCATGTTGCCGTACATCCTATCTTAATAGACTGTTCGAAATCAACGGTTTTTGAGATACCTTCCCCCGAAAGGACCTCTCTCGTCAGACACCTGTCCAACTAGAGATCAAGGATTAGACAGCTATCTAAGAATCCGAACACAGCCTAGATGTCTCGTCCGCGTTGCCAGCCAACGGAGTCGAACGTCCGCACATGGCGGCCATCTTGCCCCAGGCAGCTCGCTCACCCATAACATTGTGTTGGTAGTGGTATGTACTTTTTATATAACCATAACTTGTTCAATTTTCAACCGATTTTTAAACGGGTTGGTTTGTTATAAACGTCAGAGATGTAGTTATGACACTGCATACTTATGAATAATTATGTTATTTTCTTAAAAATATCCCAAAAGCATCCCGAATTATAACCACGTTAATAACGTTTGTAAGAAACCAAACCATTTGTAAATCCGTTGAAAATTGAGCAAGTTATGGTTATTTAAAAAGTACATATCACTACCAACACAATGGTATGGGTGAGCGAGCTGCCTGGGGCAAGATGGCCGCCATGTGCGGACGTTCGACTCCGTTGGACGAGACATCTAGCCTTTATATATATCTATGGGTGCAAGACCGAAGCAACCAATCTTAACTGACGTCTTGCAAAAGAAAAAAACGCGCACGCACACACAGAGAGAGAGGTAGAGAGAAAGACTGTGCCACATAGGTTAAGCGATTGTTTGTGTACTTGAGCAGGATATTCTTCTGATCCTTTTGTAACTGAAATGTGCTCTTGTGCTAATCCAGTAATAGTTCTGTTCACTTTTTGTTAAGCAGACTGTGTTGTTAACTATGCAGCAAATTGAATTGCCTTTATCTGGTTATATTTGCATTTTGTCTCATGTGATGATATTGTCTGTTTGAAGGCTTTTTTTGTGTGTTAAAACCAGAAAGCTCTGTTTATTTTTGGCTTGGGATAGCCTTCTGTTCATTTTGTACTATAGGCTTGACATAATCTGCAGAGGATAAAATAAAATCTGCCTCCAAATGAATTGCACTTTCATGGAGAGCAAATCTAATAAGTATCGGTATCGGTACTCGGTATCGGCAAGTACACGAATTAAAATACTCGTACTCGTATCGGTTTGTAAAAAAGTGGTATCGGTGCATCCCTAATATATATATATATATGAAAAAGAAGAAACGGGTCAAAAATCGGTTTACAAGCCAAATACACGGCATTAGGGCAGACCTGTGAATTTTAGAATGGTGTCGATGTTGTGAAAACTGAGGTCATAGTTAGGTGCCTTGAACTGCATCTCTTTAGTGTAAAATAGTCATGGCAGACATATCGGCCATAGAATGCAGAAGATTTAGTATAATATATAAACCACAGCCTTATACTTTTGATGTCACTTTTGAACACTTAATGCTTGGTGCAAAGTGAGGATTGAGGTGGAATCATTTGCTGTTAAAAGCTGATCGTGTTGTGTGAAGTTGTTATGTGCAACCTAGTGTGCAATTTGCTGTCAACAGTGGCCCTTGTGAGGTACCTCGTTGTGTGGGAGGCCAGCAGCAGAGAAGATGGGGATCTTCTGGCCTCGGGCGATGCTGTTCATGCCGTCGATGGCAGAGATGCCAGTCTGGATCATCTCCTCAGGGTAGATACGACACTGAGGGTTGATTGGCTGGCCTGGAGGAGGTAACCCACGGAAACCAGTTTGAAACTGTTAGAGCATACTATTGGACTGACTATATATGTAATACTACATAGAGAATGAATTTAGCTATTTAGAGAGAAACTATTTAGAGAGAAGTTAAGAATATGCAACATTATATACACACACACACACACACACACACACACACACACACACACGCAAGCATGCACCTTTTCTCTATTAATATTTACTAATGACTGCCACTATACAATATAAATGATACAATATCCAATAGTATACTACAGGGGTTCCACAGAGTACTCGAGCAGTTACATTCATTCAGTTTCTGCATTAACATAGAGTACTTGTGCGTCATTTTGTAGTTGCGTTTTGTATTCCAGCTAGAGCCCATGGTTCAAAACAGGTACGAACCGTAAACAAGATTTTTTTTATTAATTTGCTGGAAACAAGGTGACCAGTCAGAGATTCAGCCTCTACTCAGCACATATTTATTCCCACGTTGTTTTAAATAAAAATGTTATGCATCATAGATTCACGTTTGGGGAAGATGTTCAATTCAGTTTTTCATTGTTGCATTTCACTATGCAGATTTTGTTTCCCAACGATTGTTGCGATGAAATAAACATGCAACTTTTGTCAGCTGTGGACAGATTTCTCAAGGATGGCTATAGCATCGAGACAGTCATGGCCTACTGTAGACAACTATGCATACACAGCTGTCATTTGTTGTTACAGATGCATGTAAGCTAATTTCATGCTTAAGTCAGTTAGGCTTACTAATGATGACCAGGATTCACCGAACTAACAGAAAAAAAAATTCCGAGATGCGCTATGCACTCTGTTATTTATACCTCCCACACGCAACGCCCCCTGTCCCCGCTCCCCCCCACGAGTACTCCACAACTCCATATTATTAAGTTCTCATATAACCGAATAGTATACTACACTTTCAGCAGCTACAAGGCCATCTGTGCTGCTCTGTGTTAGTCTGTTTTTCTCTTATTTAGTCAAGTCCAGTGAGCAGTGGCCTTACCCATGATGTCCAGGTAGTCCTCAGCCAACACAGTGGGTCCGCGGTCAATGGGCTTTCCCGAGCCGTTAAACACCCGCCCTGCAGTCACACAGCATACGTCATTTATCAGCATACCCAAATGATATATATAATTATGTATATCTGGGCCTTATGGCTGCAGGTGTGTGTATGGGTGTATGGGTGTAGGTGTGAGTGTGTGAATGCAGGTGTGAGTGAGTGTGTGAATGCAGGTGTGAGTGTGTGATAGGGTCTGTGTGACGGTGTAGGCTCTTACCCAGCATGTCCTCAGACACAGGCGTGCGAAGGATGTCGCCGGTAAATTCACATGCCGTTTTCTTGGCATCAATTCCAGAGGTTCCCTCAAACACCTGGGGGGGGGGGGGGGGGGATAACACACACTCCGCACGTCACACTAGAGTAGATGTAGTAAATGTGAACAAGTAATTTCTTAGAAGCTGGGTGGATGAAACTACACTACCCATAATGCCCTTACCTGGACCACAGCCTTGGTCCCGACCACCTCCAGCACCTGACCACTTCTCTTCGTCCCATCGGGCAAGGTCAGGTGGACGATCTCGGCGTACCTGGGGAACTTCAAACCCAAAACCAAACCCAGGTGAGACCCATTTGTTTACTTATGTTGCAAACAAACTACAGAATAGTACTTCATTCACTGTTAAAGAAATTCACAACATAGAGATAACACTTCGGAGAAGGTTTGTCTACCTTGACGTTATCCAAGATCACCAGGGGTCCGTTAACACCAGAGACAGTAGAGTAAGCTAGAAAGAGAACAAGACAGGAAGAGCACAAGAGAGAGAATATATGTAAAAACATACATGGAATATGTTGGCAGAAACGGTTTTGTATGTCTCATTTGCATCATGCATTCAACATACACATGAAAGCATAACCACATCAAGAACTTTTTGTTCTTTTTGCGTAGAGAAGGGAATTCTAAGGTAAAGCGCCTTCTCCAGTCTGCACCACTCTCCACTGTTTTCCACGCATCACTGCAGCGTGGAGGCCACTGACGGTGAAGTGGGGATCGACTGTGAAAGCCCTTCATCACAGGTTAATGAATGGGTCTGGCGTTACGTGGCCAAGGCACCTCATTTGCGCACAGTGACCTTTGCGGGAATACTGTCCAAGGGGGCTTTTTAGAATGCATTTCCATGTGCAAATGTCATGGGGGAGGGCGAGTGGGCATGCAAAAATGGCTCCTGGGACGTGCAGATCGGGTCAAATGATTACTTCCTGTCTCAGCACCCATTACCCTACACAGACAGGGGACATGAATGTCAATTATTTCAGTGCCATTAGGGATGCAGGACACTTACAGAAATGACAAAGCTTGATGCACCACACGCACTTTGGGACAAAAAAAATGGATGGCTCCTGAAATAACTGACATTAGCCATAAAGACCTTCTGTGTGTGTATACACACACACACACACACACACACACACACACACACACGATTGAATAGCAGCACCTCTTTGGAACTTCTTCAGACTTAAAACCCTTTGCGGTACAAAGTGACACGTGCAAACCCAGCTGGCCATACTGTGGAAAGGCGCACATGTGCAGAAGCGCTCAGGGATGATTGACAGCTACATACTTTAAGAGAGACAGGCAATGAGAGATGAATGATTGAAATCAAAGAACAGGGAGAGAAGGAAAGAGGAGAGGAGAATAGATGGGAAGGGAGGAAAAAGAGAGGCAGAGGAGGCCCACTGTGGTATTTGTGCTGCACACATAAGTGCAAAATAAGTTCCACAGTGTAAGGAATGTGAGGCCTACATGATGGTTGGGCAGGAAGAGAGGCAAAGGAGGAGAGCCGTGAGAGGAGGTGAATGCAGACAAAGTGCAGAGAATTTGATAAGAGTGGAAAAGGGGGGGTGCTGACGGAGGGGAGAAAAGACAAAAGGAGTAGAGAAGAGAACAGACAAGAGGAGAGAAGAAAAGGAGAGAAGAGAGCAGAGGACGGAGAGAAGAGAGCAGAGAAAGGAGATAGTCGATGAGAAAAGAGGAGATGTCCAGAGAAGATAAGGAAAGAGAAGGGAGAGGAGAGGCACGAGTAGAGATGAAGGGAGGAGAGGAGAGGAGAGGAGAAGAGAGGAGAGGAGGATGGGCTCACTGGGGCAGCAGCAGGTCTTCTATCATAGCCCTGGCTGAGTCTTTCTGTGTGAACCGTCTCTGGGCTGACATGAAGGGTGAGGCGAGTGGAAACAAGAGCAGACTGCTGCTAACGCGTAGCACTAAAGAGCCACAGGGGGCAGCCACTATGCTACTAATTAGCAGCAGCCAACAAAATAACCCACCACCGTACAGTCACATGTTCCCACACACACACACACACACACACACACCTGCGCTTTAGCCCCCATTAGCCAGGGAAAAAAACTGAAAAGAAAAAGAGAACTATATAAAAAGGGGGAGAGTGAGCGACAGAGACTTGAGAGAAAGGCTGGTCTTCTACACTCCTTAGTCAGAAACACCAGTGATCACAGGGCAGGGGAAGATTGCAAGGCGTGAAAAACATAACAAAGAAATGAGCAACACACACACACACACACACACACACACACACACACACACACACACACACACACACACACACACACACACACACACTTCTAGCATGCAATCAGAACTATGTTTGATGCACAGATGGCCCACCAAGGCTTTTGGCCTAGTGGGAACAAGGAAGAGTGGGATTGTAGTGGACAAAGATGACCAGGCAACTGGTGGTTATTTCCCACGTTTAACGACGAAGCAGGACTGAACCACCACACAGTCAGTGCTGTGGGCTTACACGGCACTTTTCCTTCTCCCCGCCCCTACACACACACACATTTCGGTCTGCTCGGCGCTGTGCGCTTTAGTCTACTACGCTTCACTTCTTTTGCTCTCTCTCCCCACTTCCATTCAATCCCTCACTCGGTCTCTGGCTCGAGGCTTAACGCTGGCTGCAGAAGTAGGCTAATGAGTCTTGCTTCTGTAATTGCAGTGCTACAGAGCTAACAAAGATCCAGTCTCACTGCTAGGCTTTCGTGTAAACACATTTCGCTCTGCTGAAATGAACTGCTACAAAGACCCAGCAGTAATGCTACTTTAATGCACTGTGCTATGCTAACATAAAACCGTACCCTACCACAAGGCTATACAAAATATCCACCACTTCCACAAGGCTACACTAACATAGATAGAGCCCCACACCTAACCCATTCAACATACTCCTCCCTTATCCAGTGCTATGCTAACGCAGACAAAGCTCTGCCGCGAAACTATACTAGTATTGTCGATTAATCCAGGCGGTGTGCAGAAATTCAGCACTGTTATTCCGTTAAAACGAACCTAGCCTAGCTCCAGGAAGAGGTCCAGCCCCACTCCTACGTAGACAAAGAACATAAAAGTCATAACCGATAGCTAATGGCATTATAGCCATAACATCCTTGCCATAATACTCCCAAGCGCGCTCCAGTTTCACCTGTAAAACATTGGCCTACTGCTAACAGAAGCGGTCACCATAATACCACTGCATAGCACTGGAACACATACAGCTCTACCATCTCACTCAGAGATGCGCTTCAGCCCTGGTGTTACACAGACTCGTCAGCCTTTTAACCAGTATAATTTCCTTAATTTAGGCTTTATCAAACTCATTGACGGGGTTGACCATCATGGTATTGGCTCTCGACGTAATCTCCACCAGAGCTTTTATACAACGAGAATGAATGAATAGACATTCTCTTAAAGAAAGGTGTCTGTAGCCTACAGCATGCAATACTAGGGCAAGCAATCAGTAGCTTCCTTACACAATTTCCCCTACCGTTAAGTAATCAGTAGTTTCCCTTTAATTCCTCTGAATATGCTAATGTAGACAAGTTATGTAAAGACAATATGTACAGGCCTATACTGACAAGGATGTGGCTGTGTAACGCTAGTCTGTCTGAGGAGAAGAGTACAATAAGTTAAAACACTTACTGTGCCTAGAAGCAAATATGTTTAACTCTGCACTTTGGTTACCACTAGTCAACATTTTCCTGCAGATGTACTTCACACCAGGCTTTAACAATGTAACACTTTAGTGTAGTCTCTGGAGTTACTTTATTGGATGTGACTAAAGACTTCACAAAGTGGTGCGGAAATCTGGACGTGAGGTTTGGGCTTGAAGGACACATGGTTAGTTTCTCATTGTGTGATGGGGAGACTCTCCAACACGGGGGGAAACTGGAAGGAAGAGAAGGTTGGGATAGAAAGCTGACCCCACCAGTTTGCCCAATCATTCATTTATTCATCATCATCCTCCTCCTCCTCCTCTTCCACCACCACCTCCTCCGTGAGTAGCAGATAAGCGTTGGCCTTCACACTGATGTGGTAAATAAGGCATTAGTCTCTCATAATTACCCTTATTAGGCTCCAAGAAAACCATCAGCAAACAATATGGCCACAGCGCAGACTACATCTTTTTACCGATGCAGAAAAATACATGCTTTGTTCAAATTCCTTCCTTTTTTCCCCCCCAAGACATTATGGGATTTTTTCATCCCCGTCACACACACACACACACACACACACACACACACACACACACACACACACACACACACACACACACACACACACACACACACACACACACACACACACACACACACACACACACACACACACACACACCACACACACCACACACACACAACCATCTCCCATCGCTCTCTTACCCCTCAGACAAATTGCAGAATGTGCTTTGCTTGGATGTGTTTATAAATGGATTTAATAGCCACACTTACCCTACAAATTGCCCATATGTTTCCAAAGAGATACATATGGTTATTTACTAAGCACTGATAGTAATTATGATGCCAGAAAATTGCAGTGGTATAATTGTACATCAACCTCTGAAAAAAAAAAACACCAGCAAAACAGCACACTCACCAAAGCACTAATGGAAAATATTTAAGATGTGAAATCTCAACAAAAACATTGCGTTGTACATTTGTGACTACTTTCTTCTGCATTAGGCAAATTAGGACCGAGGCATAGGCAACGTGCCTGCCAGTGTCTCTGATTTCTTGAGCTCCCTGATTGGTCGGAGAGTTTGTTTACGTTGCAGGAAATCAAAGTGGTGTACAATGAGAAAAGTAACATTTTAGTCGCAGGCATCAATTCAGGCTCACTAGTTTTCCTATGCATGTCAGCCACCCGTTAAACGTTTATTGGTAGTTTTCTTGTCGTTAACCTATTCTGGTAGCATATCAAACATACGTGAAGGAGCCCAGGAATGTGGAGTCGAGGCATTTATTAAAACGGATTTCCTTGGACAACGCAGAATGCTTTTATACTTTTCATATAAATCCATATTCATATGCCTACAACTGCATTCCAGCCCCTGATAGGCTACATAGGTCAAGAACATCAAATTAGTTATTTGACGATTTATTTCGAGGTAGAAATAGAAAAGTAAAAAAATGTAAAAAAAGAAATATTATGTTGTACATAAGGGTGTCATTTATGTTTGTGCAAAGTCTAATGATTGAATGACAGGAAATATATGGTTGCTATACGTTAATTTCAAGTTACGCATCACAAAGTTTACAGTTTATTTTCTCTAACCTTGATTTTCTCTCAAGATGATGACACTTTATACATTTTTGCAAATTTCTCTAGGTTGACTGCACCAAAGTCAACATATGACCCCTCATTTTAAAGATAATTAACTGCAGAATTAGAATATCAAATAAAACAACTGTAAAAATGTTTGACCAACTGGACTTGGTCGTGACATTCCCCTAAATTATATTTATGATTTAATGTTTATGGGAAAGTAGATCATGCAAAATTGCTCACATATGGCATGTCCTCAAGAGTCTCATACACTTGTCTTATCTCACATTTTTACACCCTTATGGAGCTGAATCCCCAACCAAACACACACCTCTCCTTCCAGAAACACGGGGGGGTGAGAAAACAAACCCTGTACCGTGTTCACTTCAGGTTTTTTCCTCTTTTCTTTAAACTGCCCCCCCCCACACACACACAAGTGTGAAGTACCAGCTTTTCCCGTTCGGCCTCAAAAGGTGCTCCCCACCCCGTGTGGCCCTCTACACGCTAGAAAGTGGCGGGCCGGGGGTCTGCATGCAGTGGACAGGAGGGTCGCGGGCTGCCTCGGCAGGCTGCCCGGCCTTTTGTCTGCGGAGATGTTAATTGGTGGTAATCCGCCAGCAGAAGCTGTTTGGGTAGCCTGACCTCGGCACCCTGAAGGACACCTTGGTGTGAAATACTAAAGGGGCCCATTCATGTGCTGTTGAAAAGGGAGGGAGAGAAAGGGAGAGAGAGGAAGAGAGAGCATTCCAACACTTTCTCTTTTTCCAAGCTCAGGGAGAGAGAGACAGACAGAGAGAGGGACAGAGAGTGAGTGAGTGAGAGTGTGTGTGTCTGAGACAAATATACAGACAGGAAGATATATAAAGAGAGAATGCTTTTTCGGGGCACATCCAACCACAACAAACAGCCCAAATCAAGGCTACAGCAGACACGGAACTAAAGACAGAGTTCCTGACACAAACCCTTTACAGCACAGTGCAGTGCAGTGATCTGAACACAAGTTCACACAAAAGCAACAATAAAAGTATTAGGAAATCAGACATCATAGATTGAAATGTGGGAAGAAAAAAGACAACAAACAGTGAAACAAAAATATAAAATGCCCTCATCACATTATCTGTGAGGGAAAGGATGGCTTTTTCAAGCAAGGTGAGTGAGGAGTTACTTCAGTCACATGACATGCACACGGGGGAGTGATAGCATGGTAGCGTGCAGGAAATATTGCACAAAAGAGTTTGTTGTGCCTGGTAAGGTCAGTAAGAAGAGAGACTAGAGACCATTAAACACCAGAGAAGCAGAGGAATAGCCCTTCACATTGTGCACCATTTTCTGTGCCCTTGCGATTGAAAAGAGGGCACCTTGGGCCCGACACTGCCCCTGTGCAGACAGTTACTCAGACAAAAGGACATGCAGAAGGACAAACAGCTCATCTCTTCACCTCGAGAGAGACAGACGCACAGACACACACACACACACACACACACAATAAACGCCCATCTCTCATAGAAAGCTCCATAGTTAGCTCCATTCAACCCAAAGACACAGACAGCAGGCGTGGAGAGTAAAGTCCTTGCTTAGATCTAGACAACCACACTGCCATGATGGCTTCCAAAATGTAATATCCATAAATGTTGGCAACAAGTTTAATAAAATGAAAATAAATTTATATATAGGGCATTTATGTGCCACTCAGTCTATGTATGTATGTATGTATGTATGTATGTATGACATGTCTTCATTATATCGACAGCAATGTCAATTTATTTTTTGCAGAGCCAAACTGGCAACATGAGGGCCACAGATATGCTCCAGCTAACTACCAAAAATGGACATTTCCTCTTTGCAAAGACAGTAGACACAAAGATGCCACGGAACGTCTTTGTGACAAAACCAGTCAACTTACTTCAAAATGTCAAGAACTTACTTCAAGACACTTCTGCGTAAGACATTAAAACCTTCAAAACAAAAGCATCTTCAGATACTTACATTTAAATTCTCCAAATTAGATTGAGAATTAAAATACAGTGGATTATCACTGACTGTGGCAAATGGGTTAGAGTTCAACACAGCGAGGAGGCATTCATTATTTCCATATTGATTAACTTAATTAATTTACAAGAGTTGATATTCAGTATCTAGTTTTCTACACATGAATGTGTTAAAATAAAGGATACAACCCTGAGAGGTATAATTAAAGACAGAATGAAGGAAGATGTGAGATTAATAGAGCAGGCATTAGCAGTCGGCTGCAAAAATACAGGACTACGGCCTCTTTCATCTACATAATTATGTTGCTACTGGTGGTGTTTTCCCCCCTTTTTTGGTCAATGACATAGAATTGCTCTACAATTTATTCCTCTTTTAAAACCCTGCAAATGAATCTGTGTGAAAATCATAAATGGCTCAGCCTAGAAAAAGATGAACGAGGAGGCAAATATCCATAAGACAACTGGAGACAGAGAGGTGGAAGTGCAGAAGAGTAAAGAGAGAGAGATGGACAACACTGTAGAGAGGCGAAGCGATACAGACAGACATAGCGGCCTTTTATTCACATTAAATGGAGGGAAGCCAATTACACAGGAATAGGTCTTCATTCAGAGACACAAGGACAGCAGGAATCCTCTCCTCTGCTCTGCTCAGCCACCAGACACACACACACACACACACACACACACACACACTTCAACTACACTGCCACAGAGAGATTTATGAATTGCAACTTGACAGAGGAAAAAAAATCTGCTGGAAGCATAGAAAAGTACTGCATCTCCAGCTAGGCATTTTACATCTGTTCAATAAAATTTTGTTCCTAAGGCAATACATGTCAAATCCAAATGTAAGCCAAATAAGAGTAATCCTTCCCCCCATAAACACTCACAGCCTAACAACAGCCATCAGTTTGCGTTGAGTCAGAACTCACCAAACACAGATAGTTGCTTGTCTGATTTCTGCCTGATTTAACAGACAGGCGAAAAGAAGTGAAGTACACAGACTGTCCTATCCACACCCACATACCCCGAACTATAAGCACCCATACATACATAACATACCTACACACACACACAAAAAAAAAAAAAACCTGTTTAGCTCTGTGATCTTTAAGAAAGGTGGGAACATGGTAAACGCAATGTAAGTTAAATGTACTGAGAAGACTGTCTGTCTGTAGAGGGGGCATAGCACTATTGTGCTTTTTCAGACCTTCACAGTGGCCTGCCTCCTCCATTTCTCCGTTTCTCCTACTCCACCAGCGCTCACAGTGGCACTGTTTGGAAGAGAGCCCATAACGCTTCCTGGCATCATTACGTCTTCACAGCACAGACAGCCAGATAATCACTACCACACACAACACACACACACACACACACACACACACCACACACACACACACACACACACACACACACACACAGACAGCCACAGGAAGACGTGTGAGAAATAAGGTGGAATTTTTCTTTAAAAAGCATTTCTTTGCATTGTGACATCTGAAGGATTTGTTTACGACCATGTCATTATGGTTAATTGTTTCCTCACAGAAAATAACACTGCCACGGTGAATGCCTTTTCATCACATTTAAACGTCTATTTAAAACTAAAACAATGAGCAGGCATCTACTGACTTAATTGCTTTTGTTGCTTCTGACATGATTAAGAGACAAAAGGCTTCAGGATGCGATAGAAAGGGCTGCATTGTGTGGCTTTAGCAGTCTTTCTGTGTTAGCATTACTTATTTGGGTCCAAAAACATTCTTGCTGCTGTCGCTTGCATATTCATAGAGTGTCAGATCTTTATTGTAGTGATATAATGTGATGTCTTTGTGAGATCTCATGCTTTTATTTTTTTTAAATCATTTTTTCCTCCAATTAATAGACAGGACAAAAGCCTTCAAAATAAATGCCAGCTGCTCTATTTATCTCAGTTTTAATACACTTGGAAATTGATTATCATTTGATTATTATAATTTATCTCAAGTTTTTTTCCACCCTTTCTTAAGGCCAAAAAAAAGAATTTTGAATGATGTCTATCGGCAAAGGCTCCTTTCTGCGGTCGCTAAACACTTGGAGTTTTGAGCCAATTCAGCCAAATGGTGAACTGATGCTGCCACACAGTCCCACAGCTCTATGCACATAATTGTTTACACATAAATGAGAAGATACAGTAAGAGGATCCATTTTGAACCATAGCTGAGGCCTGGGTACTTTATTGTAGCTGTCCTTCGGGTAGCGCATTTTCATTCTCTCTGATTTGGAGAGAGCACCGTGTCTCAGAAAAAAAACTAAATAAAAAAAAAAACACATTTGGCTGGGCACTAATCCTAATATCTGTCTCAATAACCAATACGTGAAACTTATACAAATAATAATCACCTTCATTTAAAAAATAAATAAATATAATGACACACCTGATCAAAATACACCACCTGAAAAGAACTCTGTGCTGCATGTTGTAGTCACTGCTGTGTGTGTGTGTGTGTGTGTGTGTGTGTGTGTGTGTGTGTGTGTGTGTGTGTGTGTGTGTATGTATGTGTGTAGGCAGAGAGATCGGAGCATGGTGTGGAGCATGCCCCCCTCAGCCCACTCGGATGCTTAAAGACATGGAGACTTACTGCATGCCTTCATTACCAACAAGCATTTAGGACACCAGCCTAGAAGCACAGCGTTATGAAAATGTGTACACACACACGCACACGCACACGCACACACACACACACACACACACACACACACCTCCCCCTATTCTCCAGCAGTCGTAGACTTTCTATTCCTCCATTAAGTCATTTCTTTCATTTGCTGAAAGGCTTTTAGCCCACTGCTTCCCTTTTCACCATCTCGCAGAAAAATGCTACCGGCTCTCCTCTTCAATGGGAACGTTAGAAGAGCAAATTAATGACTGGGTCCAGTGTGAGCGTCAAGAACATCAACAAGATGAGGATGAGAGAGAGAGAGAGAGAGAGAGAGAGAGAGAGAGAGAGAGAGAGAGAGAGAGAGAGAGAGAGAGAGAGAGAGAGTGTAATATCTCAACACTTTTCTTGGATACATGCTGAGGACTATTTTAACTTGTGTTTGAGTTGTAGCAAACTCAAGAAGTATTAGTGGGAATCACTTCCATGATCAGCACTTCCATTAAGAGATATCTCTGTGAGGTGTAGTGATGGAAAACACACAGACCTTATCTTCCCAAAGCGTTTAAATTTCGTTACACTTCATTGGTGCATGTCCGGAGCCCTCTGATGATGTAGGGGGAGTGTTAGGATTTAGCAGTGGAGGTGGACTGAAAGATCCTATTACTGTTCTAATAGCTCATTACAGCAACTCACTGGAAAATATCTCTCTCGGTCATTACTCATGGAGGCAGCAGTTGTTTTCTCCCTATAAAAAGGGTACACAGTAGCCTACGACACTTAAGAAGGAAAGGAATGAAAAGCCTGTTTCTCTTTGTCAGACAACTGAAAAACAATTCTGCAGGGTTAAACATACTTCGAGAAATTAGTGAAAGCCAACAGTTGTGATCAAACTTCTTAGACCGTTGCACTGTTTGTTTTGTATTGTAATGTATATTTTGTGTAAGCACACTGAGAGCCACTTTACCAAGTCAAATTCCTTGTTTGTGCAAACTTCCTTGGCCAATAAAACCGGATTCTGGTTGTGTCAGCATGAGTGCGGACGCTATGAACCTGGAAACAGTTGATGTGAATGCCCCTATTACAAACGCACTCTCCTCTGTCCAGCCACTGACTAAAGTGTGAAATCGCTGGCAGACGAACCGAGTGGAATAATGGTTCCGATTTTAAATGGAAGGCCATAACTAAGGCAAGGCACATATGTGCGAATCTGACACGTAACTCAGAATGCCAGTGAAATGCCTCATGGAACTGACAGCATCACGCATCAGCTGCTTCCTCACGTGACAACGTCACATGATGAGGATGATCCTCCATCTGCCTCTGTTTTTGGTTGCTAACTAGGTTACGCTCAAATAACTCCATAAACTATCTGTTCCAAATAGGGATAAATATCAATACTGCAAAATAAAGAATACGTTTAAAAATATTACATTGACAGATTTCATGACAGCCCTCATCAATTACCCATACCACTGCATCTCTGCTTTCATAGGCTAGCAAACGTTAGCTTACGATGCTGTACGTCTTAAGGGACAGAGCCACTGCAGGTCGTCTAGGGATATTTACGTCCAAAAGATAAAGTGCTTCTAAGACTCAATTTGCCATGGCATCTGCAGACCAGCAATGTGCTTATCGTGTTGCTTGCTGTTGGCTAGATAAATTAGCTGATCAATCGTCAGCTTGTCAGCAATTTACATTAACTTGCATCAGCTGGCTAGCTATGGGACCTGTAAGAAGCTAAGCTAAACCTGGATAACCTTGTCAGATGATGTCAGGGCACAACCATGGCCGTTAGAGATTAGCTTTGCTGGATTATCACACCGCTATTTAGTTATTTGATGAATGATAAATTAATACATTTCTTGCATTTATTTGACCTACTGATAGCCATCGTTTACTCTTCCAAAGCTAGCTTCAGCGGGTGGTTCGTAGGTTACTTAGCCTTACACTGCTTTGGGTAAACCTGCTGGCTAACCTAGTTTAGGTTGACGTCTAGACATTCCTAGGTACATTCAGTAAGACAACGATATCCTCACTTTTTAAGACACAAGCATGTACACCCACGCATATGGACTATGATAATAACTCAAACAAAAATGTCAGAATCAATCCTTTGGTAGGCTAACTATTACGGTGATGTGTACTTGTTTAATAACACTACGTACTGCAACATGCTAATGCTAGTTGACTAGGTACATACTCAGCCTAGGTTGAGAGATGTAGTTTCTGGTCACCGCTTGGGCATGTTGTCTTGCTGCAGCTTCGGGGCCGTTGAGGTCCACAGGACGATTTTGCATCATTGTTGCCATTGTAAAATTAATAGAGTAGATGGCTCAGAAGAGGTAACCGATGTGTTTCAAGGAACGAACGCTCATAAGTCATATGACACGAAAAACGGAAGTTTACGAAGTGACGAGATGCGTACGTTTACGTGCTCGCTCCAAGCTAAAGGATGTGCACGCCCAGTGGGAGATGGCCAAGGTACGAAGAGGGCAGACAAGCCAAGTTTACCAATAGGTTTTTTTTAAAACTGCTTCTCCAATATTCGTCAAAAACCTCTGCCTGTGCATTTGTTGATATTACAGGAGTAATTGTATTCCCAAAATGTTGACCTAGATAGGCCTATTAGGTTAAATTGCTCAGACGAATTTGAGTAGGATAATGTTGGAACTATGCACAATTGTAACTTGAGCAAAAGGGACAAACTCCAGTGAAGACACATAAAAGACGGCTGTGTAGGGTTTGTTCTGTGTGCGTGTTTAAAAATCAGAGCAAATTAATGGTGTCCTTCAACACTTCTTTATGCTATTCAGTTTGATCTGTGAATCTGTAAGCCCACATTGGCTTCAGCTTCGGGAACAGTTTAGGCCTTCACCCGTATATTCACGTCACAGCAGCACTCACTAATAAAGAGGCTACAGTTTTAAGGCTACTTGAAAGTACTTCAAACAGAATACAGCACAGAAGCTCAATAGATCTCATTGAAGTGACTTCTCCTGGATAGGGTTAGTCATCCATAGATGAAAGAGCGAATGATTATCTTTTTTTTCTTATCATCTGAAGGTGCTCCTGTGCATGTTGATGTTTAAATATTTGCTTATCTAATGACTTCTATCAGGAAGGCTGTTAATAATAATAATGTTTGGTTCAAGTCATTGTAGACAAGCAAAATGAATCCACTGTGCTGGGACTGGTTCTGTTTGTATGTACGTGTGTGTGTCTCCTTTCTTCTTGGTAGGTGTTTCCTGTTGATTGCAACTATCAGATATTTGATTAATTTTGATTGGGGATAGCATCATGAACTGGAATCAACAGAATTGGACATTTTTTTTACATTTTGGTGTGTATAGAGGGATATTTGAATGGAAACAAACATTCAAGGAGAGGAAGTTATACAATTTTTTTTTAATTACTTAGATTATCTTTTGACATCTCCAAAGCATTTCTTTTTGACTGTAAAATGGCGAGCAATAAATACAAAAGTCTCCATGGAGATAAAAAAAAGTAGTGATGCAACATACTTTGGTTAATGCACATATCATGCATACTTTGGTTAATGCACATGTCTTTTTTTCTTAATTTTTTTCTTTCCTTCTCTTTCCTTTTTGAATTTTGAAAATAAATGAAAACATAAAAAAGGTTAACATTGCCCATTGCTACAGTGAAACTATACACTTGCTGTAAAATGGATCCGTGTGTAACAGTTCACTGATAGTAGGCTATGTTAAATACTATATGGCCAAGAATGCAGGTGTTATAAAGGGAATCCGGCAACTACAAACAGTGAGAGAAAAACCCACCAAGTAATTTACACACATTAGCCCTTCTGAGCCATTTGACTACAATTTGGGGCAGTTTACTCTTACTGTGGTGCACCTTTAGATAAAATGATCTGAAGTGTTTTTCCGCTAAGAAAGTAACTCCCTCTCCCTTCAGTAGAGGTTGGTTATGGTGTTCACACTGGATACAATTTGAACTCCTAGGTCTTAGCACATGTATGCTTATGAGCACATGTAGTGTGGTACACATACACTCGCAAAAAAAATCGCACAGCACTTCCACACACATCAACACTTCCTACTCGCATAGCACACACCTGAACACACACACACACACACACACACACACACACACACACACCAGCCATTTCCAGTGGAAATGTTCTGGCAGGAGAAAGCACTAGAGTTTGGAGTGGCTGCTGTGCAGTGGGCTTGTGCTGACAGTGCGTCCATCTCGCGCGCCTCATGAGAGCCCATCCAAACGTTTCAGACAGCGGGCAAAAAATAGCAGATTAATGCCAGTGAAGAGCCCCCGCCCACGGGTGCTCTGCCCTCCGCTCAAAAATATCACTCTCCCCACACACACCCGTTTAAGGGATATGATGTTTTTCACGCACGCGCACTCCGCAGCCTGTCGCTCACAACTGTGTGTGTGTGTGTGTGTGTGTGTGTGTGTGTGTATGTTTGTGTGTGTGTGTGCATATGTGTTGCTCATCTCATCTGGACACTGTGATAAAAGTATGAGGATCATGGGGGTGCTTCTTTTAACAGCCACCTGAACTGGCAGGACATGAGATGCCCACACTGATAGCCAATAATGATAAAGCCAAGTTAATCTACATGCACCGTGCCCCACAAACCCGGTTGCCATGATATCCACACATGTTTGAAGTGCAGTTACTTCATTTAACACTGAGGCCATACAACATACTCCCACATTCACAGCTCTTTCCAGGGAACTCTCTCAGGCTGGTTTGTCTAATGGCACACAGTTAGAAGGCTTCATCCAGTCACAAAGACAAATGACAACTTTTCGCTGGAAAACAGTTGATTTTTAATGGAATATTTACATAAAAATCTCAAGCTAGTGGAATAGTTAACATGATCAGCGAACCCATCAGCAATAATTAAGTTAAAATAATTTGTTACATTTAGCTCTTGTTAAGGTTTTTTGTCCCCCATAACTAGATGGATATCTAATTTACTGTTTCTTTATTGAACATGCTGTAACACAGCCAGCTACATCAGAGTTTAACAATATATCTAAGAAAAATAAATAATGAAATGGGTGTAATATATGTATTGATCATATTAAAATATTCTGACACACGTTTGTTTTGTTTCTGTGTGTGTGTTTGTACAGACGCCACATGAGCCCGCACTGGACAAGAGACTTCCTGCAAACTCCAACTCCTCTCTGGCCCACAGCCATAGTGTGAGTATTGTGTGTGTGTGTGTGTGTGTAGTGGTGGTGTGGGTGAGGGGATCTGTCTGTGTGTGTTAGAAAGGGTGGTGTGTGTGTATGTGTGTGTGTGTGTCAGGTTTTGTGTATGTGTTTGTATATAGCTAAAGTAGTGGTCTGTATGTAGCTGATTGGTGAACGAGTGTGTGTGTATGAATGTGTGTAGAGGAGGGGTGGTTTGTGTGTGGGCATGTGTGTCTAGCAGGGTATAGTGTGTTCCTGCGTGTGTGTGTGTGTGTGTTTTCTGTGGAGCAGAAAGACTCCCTGCGTTCCTGCAGCTGTCTAATCCTTTTAACCTCCAAATCCGGACAATGTGCCTTCTAAATCATCTGCAGTTCAACCATGCCATCTCACGCTGTTATGAAATACCCCCCCCCCCCCTCCTCAAACCACCCAAGAATGTTTGTTGCAGGGTACTGGGTATTGTTAGACCACAGTGGTGTGGAGCACAAGCAAGTGGTTTTAGCGTTACACAGAAATATGGCAAGAGAGAGTTAAAACAGCGACGAACACTAGTATGGCAGCGGCCGTGTTTAAAAGAGCCTATCTCCTGGGCCTGTAGGGTTGGTGATGACCTCCATCTATACAGTGCTTAAGTGTCCAGGAGGTGATAGACCGTTGCGTTGATCACTGTTAAATCCTTTCATTGTATAATTGGATCAATTATTCAGTGAGGTTAGGTGCCTGCCTGTTGGAGCCATTCACTTAGCTGTCGAGGAACTGCCTGGAAAAGCCTGTCACACACACACAGTCACACACACACATAAGCCTGGAAAAGCCTGACGGTTTGAGTGGAGGTCAGCAGGTCAGTAGCGTGGCTTTGATATAGCGTGTTTACGTTCTAATCACCATATGTATGTGCAAATAAAGAGGAAAGACAGGCACAATAGGCACATGGAAAAGACAGGATGCAGCCTCCATTTCCCACTGCCCCCCCCCCACACACACACACACTCATACACACACAAGCTTAAGGACAGGACATGTGATAGGAGAAATGTGTTGGTGGTCTCAAGCAGACACCCCCCAGCAGCCCCACTCTGGATCATCACCACCCCTCTCACCCCCCTTCTTGCCCCCCCCCCCCCCCGCCCCCTCCCATAAAGCCCAACTGACCTTCAGTCTAATTGGCAGAAGAGGGGGGTGAGACTGGGGGTGTGGGTTGGCGAGATGTGGCCGTTTTGTTCTGTTTCGTTTCTTTCCTGGGAGCTCTGGAGTGGAGTCAGCCCGGATCTGGCCCGGATCTGGCCCAGATTGGGCCCGGAACATGGCCGAACCCACTTCCAGACTCTGCTGCTTTGAAAACCCATCACCTGCTACCTGCTGAAATAAGACACAAGGCCCCCCGGTCTGAGGCGGGCCAAACTCGTCACACACCGATGTGTGTGAGCAGCCACAGAATAATGTGCAGTGTGTATGGCCTAATTGTGAGCGATAGCATGCACATCTCCTGATAGCTTTTTCACAAGTGCTCAGGCTAAAGTCAACCTGTGCCAGTTATTTCATAAACGAAAAACCATACGCTCATCTCATATTTCATTCAGTCATGTAATGAGGAGGGCAGAGATAACTGAATATGATCATTATTCTTAAGATGTTTGTGAAGCGTTGGTCAAGGGCTGTGGTGCCCACGGCACCCTCTCCATTTGAGGCTGCTCCTTTGTGCGATTTCTGCGTTGTATCTTTTCACTGGTGAGAGCGAAAGTGAGGTGTTTTACGGGCGCCAGAGAAACGGCTCTATTGATGAGGCTTGTGTGGGGGCCTTGAGAGGCTGAAGGCTGAAGGTCCGCTGATTTCCAGGTTCCTTGTTCTGTTCCGCTCAGAACCTTTTCTTTCCTGCCCTCCACAGAAACAGCGATTTTGTTCAGCATTCAGTTGCACAGTTTAAAGCCTTCCTCCCTCATAGATTGTGTGAAGTTGGTCTGGCCCTCTCTCTCTCTCACACACACACACACACACACACACACACACACACACACACACACACACACACACACACACACACACACACACACACACACACCACCTCACCTTCCTAAACCCCCCATTTCCGTCCCTCATGCTGTGAATCTGCACAGTTGTGGCTCCAACAGTGTATTCTCTTCTCTGTCTTTACAAGGACAGTGTGCTGAAAAGCATCTTTTCTCCTTCCTTTCATTACTTCCAGACAGTTGGGGGATTTGCATCTAAAGTGGCCCATGCTGCTGAACTCAAGACTACACCACACAATGAACAAAGCCCACATTTGCCATTACACGACAAATATCACTAACATGTTTTGTGAACAAAATGTGATTGTATTCACTCATATTGAATAATGTCATATGAAGGACTAGAATAGACTAGCATGGACCAAACACATTATATATAGGTGGTACAGTTCTGAAGTTGAAAAACATGATTTAAAGCACAAAATGAATAAATTAGATGCAGTATGTCTAAATAAAAACATTAAGAGGGCAGTTCGTCCAGGCTTAACAATAAATGAACTGAGAGTGTTGACTCTGAAGTGTTGCATACACGCCAACCTGATATTATTTCTCTTAAATGCTCACTTTGAATGAACACAGATATTCAAATCAACTAAAGCGCACACACACACACACACACAGACACACACACACACACACACACACACACACACACACACACACACACACACAGACACACACACACACACACACACACACACACACACACACACACACACTAAAAAATTATCAGGCTGATTTCTGGTCCTTTTTTACTAATCCTCTCGTTTGTGCTAACCGTCCCTTCAGCTTTTGTTTCATGCGCCGGCCCTCTGTTAAGCTGTCAAAACACACTGAAGCCTCGAGACGAGATCGCTTAGAAACCACCGCAGCCCAGGCATCAGTCCCACCGGAGCCCTGCCAGATTAAACCAGCACGGCATGCGACGGCGAGGGGTAGACCGGGCACCAGAGGGTCTGCCCCAGGATTCTTTTAACACCTCTTCAAACTTAGCTTGGTAATTAATGGTGGATTGAGTCAAATGGATGAAGTGTTTTTCCTTTTCAAACCCGAAACGTTAACTCACACCGAATGGACGTAAGAAGTAAAAACTGTTTGCCATTTCATGCAGAGTCCCTTCTTTTTTTTTTTTTACTTTCCCCATTTATCAGTTGTGCTGGTGTGTTTCCCATTGCGCCATTTCACCTCAAATGACAAAGCTGTGGAGGGGGAGGAAAGCCTCCTCTTCGCTCTGTATTTGATGTAAGCATTAGCTTACAAAAGAACATTCCGTTTTTCTTCTTTTCCCAAAATCTAGCAATCACTACCCCAAACACCTAGACTCTCAACCTAGACCGTTACGACAGAATGAAAGGAGGAAATGCGTTGTTTTTGTTTGAAGTCATATATAATATATATTCACACTCGCAGCACATGTCACAATGGTCAAGATATTCAACGACAACAGCACCAAAAAGATTTGATTGGTTTATAACCCCCCCCCCAACCCTACGGCATCCCCGCCCCCACCCGCTCACCTATACATTCAGTCTTTCATCGTTTTGCAAATATACTAATCATCTATTAATTACAGACAAGAATAATTTACAATAAAATAACAATTTCTTAAAAGTCGAACAATTAATCATGTTCCTTTCTTTTTTTACACTACAATAATTTCACCAAACTGAAACACACTGTCTGTCTTCCTCTGCGTCGCTTGGCAACTCCCCTCTCTGCGTCACACGTCTGAAGTGACGGCGGGGATGTCCAGAAGGAAACAAATGTTTCACACCCTTCCACACGGGTGCCAGTGAAGCAGTGGGATTTTAACGGCAAGCAGGAAAAACAAGATGTGTCCAGCTTCCGTAAGCAGCGTGCTGTCCCCCAAAACCTCTCCAAACTCTCCAGCTCTCCCGGATTCCTTTGCCTTTGCTTCCCCCGTGTTGAAGAGACGTTGGGCCCCCGTGCCCTCATCTCCAGATCCCAGCTACACATGGAAACCAGAACTACAATTTCAGACCCGGCACAGGTTAGAGAGGATGAGTACTGCATATTTAACAACATAAAGGTTCACACGTTGGAGACTGAGAGTGGACAGTGCCAAATGAGAAAAGTATTTAGAACACAATAAACACAGAACATTTCATCTACTGTGTGGAGTGACAAGAACTTGCTTTTGTTTGATTTTTGTCCAAAATATAAAAATTACTACAAACTTGGAAAAAACACTTGTTTTTACAGTAAACTGAACATAGGTCATGGTAACATTGCAGCCTATTTAGTAAATTTTTCAACATCCAAATACAGTTTACTGTCCATTTTATATTCTGACAATGTATTACAATTGTCAACGCATTTCATATTTGTTTCTTCTTTGCCTTTCTACACAGCCCAGTGTAGCTGTAGCATACACCATTTCTTTTTTGTGACGATATTCCAAACCAAATGGTCATATAACGTCCATTGCTACACTGCCGATACGGTCAACCTCAGTCACGTTTATGTTCACAGAGGTTATTTTAATTTGTTGTCTCTCTTTTGTTTTTTTAACATCATCAACAGTGGTCTTTTGCTCTTTGTGTTTTTAACATCATCAACAGTGGTCTTCCCTTCCTCAGGAGGGAAAGGCATGGAGGCCACACATTTACTGTTGGAATGGCTAAAAGTCTGTTGTCCCCCTAAATAGATTGAGACAGCAGTCTACCTTGGAATGGATCTAGCCCTGATCTGGTGCAGAACGGGCAGGACCGGGGCCAAATCACGGCCAGAACAGGACCAGAATCGGGCCAAATCAGGGCCAAAACCACGCAAGCTCAGGGCCAGATTTGTGCCAGGGTCCGTGAATCGGAGTTAGAGCATAGACATCAGGAGGTTAAGCTGATTTTAGTGCAAAACCACCCTCTTCTATTGACAGCAAATTAGAAGAGCTGGTAGCTCAATTGTGTGTGTGTGTGTTTGTGTGTCTGTGTTTATCTGTCAGACGGGCATTGTTTGTATGTGCGCAGAGAGAGGATTACAAGAATGACAATCACAGCACAAACAGGACAGAGGAACAGGATCCACAGAGAGAGATACAAAAAAACACACCCTCCCCTTCACATAAAAAAATCAAAGAGAAACAGCCCATAACGAATCATAAAAAAACAATACAATAACATTGAGAATAATTCCGCATCATTCCAGAGCCTTTTTGTCCAGGGCTTCTTTGCCGTTGGTCCGCGAGTAGGGCTCGAACGCAGAGGAGCTTAGGTAGCGGGCTGAGAGTTCCTGTAGGTTGCCAGCCAGCGATCCCGCCATGCCCAGGGGGTTGGAGGTGATGCGGCCCGCCACCGTGCCCAGCATGGAGGGCATGGGGAAGCTAAAGATCCCGGGGTGGGGGTGAGGGGGGTGGTGTGGGTGGGAGCCCCCAGGGGGAGAGCCCTGCAGCCCCGTGACAATGCCCCCCGCGCTGCTGACGGGCGGCAGTGGAGGACTGGCGCTGGCCGTGTTGCCCACGCTGCTGGACCCGGAGCTGGAGCTCGACCCGCTGCTGCCCCCACCGGCACCATTGGTGGAGACACTGACACCAATGCCCAGGCCCATGGAGGGCCCACGCAGTGCCGAGCCGCAGTGGGTCAGCAGGCCGGGCAGACCCGGGTTGGTCAGCAGCCGGCCCTGCTCCAGGAGGCGCAGCACGCTGCAGGTTGCGGCTGTCTCCGACACCACCGACCGCAGCTCCGTGTCCTTGCCCTGATCCTTCTTCTGCTTGGTGCGTCGGTTCTGAAACCACACCTTTACCTGTGGAAGGAGGGAGGGAGAATTTAACATCAACATGTGAAAGCCTAACCTTTAGCAAAACACCATCATGACACACTGATTTAGCATTAACAACACACCATCGTAACGCACAGATTTAAACTTTTACCGGAAAACATACATTGCACTCTTAATAAAGCAATACATTAAGTTTACAATTCATTTTGGGTTTCTAGAAAAATGAAAAAAATTGATACAGAAGAGATGCAGAAATTTGGAAAAGTACTGAGCTGGACATCACCATTTTGTCAGAGGATCGTTCAGAGAGTAAGTCCTGTCAAACGTTACATTTAAATGTGCATGGGGCCACGTTCCTTGTGGATTCATGAGGTGCACTCATAAACAGACTGCACGCTGGGGTTTCGGAGATGAGGCATGCAATTAGCAGATTGCTTTGGCCAAATATTTAGCAATTGGCCGGATTGATGGGCCGCTTGGGAATGACAGGAATCATGTGACAATGAGCTTAGGCCGCATGACTGAGGTGCAGTCACTCGCAACCCCACACTCTGAGCACTTCCTGTTTGAGATCACACAGTGCAGCGTCCATCTTGAACATTACTGCTCATACGGTTTACATCGACTATCACTGGAGCCACATCTGAGTTTGTCCTTGTGTAAAATGGGGCAAAAATGTATTAGTTTCAGCAACAAAAGAAATTGAGTGGGCAGATGTTTAAAATTCTTTAAAAATGACTGAAGAAATGTTAGGTGTATTAAATGGGATGTATAAGAGCATTGAAATAAACCTAGCTATACCAGATGCATTGGAGGTCAGCAAGGCAAGAAATATACAGGCAACATAACCAAAGCTTAATTAATCAGCCTTCGAAACGCTCAAGCTCAGACATGCCCAGGTATTTTAAACCAACCCATTGAATAGCTTCAGAAATAACTAGATAAAAGTATCCTTCAAATGAATAAATGTCCATGTTAAATCTCTCGTAGCAGTTTGTATAGTGTATAGTGTAGAGTTTTCTTGAACTGAGAGAATTTGGAATTACTAATCATGATTTCCACACCATAAATATCAACGAGTCTGAGGCTACTAAGACATTATTTCCCCAGACTCTTCCAATCAAATCAAATTTTTTTGTTGATCAACCAACTGAGGGGTCTTGGTGGTTGTGCAGTGTGTTAATGCAGCTATTCCTGTCTTTGTGATGCAGACATGCACAGCCATGTATACACACTGAGTAAGGTTAGTAGGACATGACGTGTGCCTGTGTTTGTGTGCGTGTGTGTGTGTGTGTGTGTGTGTGTGTGTGTGTGTGTGTGTGTGTGTGTGTGTGTGTGTGTGCGCAGCCATGTATATACACAGAGAAGGGTTAGTAGGTCAATTGCCAAAAAAATGAGAACCCACAGCAAATGAGCGGAGTGGGGAGTGGAGAGATGAAGGGGGGGGGGGGGGTGCATTCAGCCACAACTACATCCCATGCACAGCATTTTCCCAACATTTCTGAGCAGCCACACATACACACACACACAGCAAGCAGCCAATAAAACCACAAGCAGAAACACACCCACATATACGTCTGTAGCTACAGACAGCAGCCTGCTCTCTCTCTGTGAGTTTGTTTGGCTCAGCCGCCTCGTACCAGAGCCGCACCCTTGCAAGCCTGGTGGCACAAATCAAAGCATAATGTGCCGTCTCCCCCTGTACACACACTCTTAGTCAGTCCACTTGCCGCCATTAAGCGCCCTCTTCATCAGCACATGAGGGAGAGGTGTCTGAGCGGTTGTAATGTAATCAAGGGGAGCGAAGCGCAAGAAGACGCGCAGCACTACACAGGAGCGGTGTCGGGGTGCGGGGAGGGAGGGCAAGGCGAAAAATTCATCCCTCTTGATCGGGAGTGCAACACAGTGCGGACAAGGGAGACAGGAAGTGATCAAGTATTGAGGCTGCACAGCAAGAGAATGCTTAGGGTGATAGTGTGTTTGTAATTCGTTGGTGTTTGTGTGTGTGTGTGTGTGTGTGTGTGTGTGTGTGTGTGTGTGTGTGTGTGTGTGTGTGTGTGTGTGTGTGTGTGTGTGTGTGTGCAGTGTCGTGCCCATACTGTCACATTACAGAACAATCTCATCAGTAAATCTCATGTCTGAAACAAACCACAAGGAGGATTGAATAAGAACCACATCCATACAGGGGAGATTCCTGTGGAGCCAATATTAAACACAAAAAAATACTAAGACCCCTCAGAAGGCGACTCGGGTCGCTCTGCATTCCATTTGTTTAAGCTCCCTGAAATATTCATCATTTGTTTAGCCCAGGGCAGCTCAGGCATTTTTTTTATCTTTCCCAAAATAAAAAAAGAAATCAATCAATAAATAACATGGACAGCATAATGTGTTCGTAAGAGATGAGCGTAAGGCCTGTGTGTGTGTGTGTGTGTGTGTGTGTGTGTGTGTGTGTGTGTGTGTGTGTGTGTGTGTGTGTGTGTGTGTGTGTGTGTCTGTGTGTGTGTGTGTCTGTGTGTGTGTGTGTGGGATTGGAAGCGAGTGAGGTGTACGGCAAGAAGCAAGTGTGTTTTGGAAGTGCAGAGGGAGAGGAGAGGCCATGTGCAGTTCAGCCACAGTGACCTCCGCATGACCCCTGTGCTGAGCATGAGGTGGAAACATGCTTTTGGCTTTTCTCTCTCTCTGTCTAACTCTCTCTCTCTGTCTCTTCTTCCCCCTTTTTTCCCTCTCTGTGAGCCCGTGAACTAGAAACCGAAGTTCAATAGGTTTTAGGATTTACAATGTGTTTATTTATACATATGAAAATGTTGCAATAGGTTTTAGGATTTATTTGTTTGTGTATTTATGTTTTTGAGATATTGCATCCTGTGATGTGTTGCAATCATAATGAAATATAAAAATACTCTAGTGATCTAACTGTTTAAAAAAAGGGTTGGGGGTAGGAGGCAGTCCCAGCATTATGACCGGCTACTCTTCTCAATTTATCAGCGAGAATCCGGATTTACTTATTTAATATTTAAGCGATAACATGATATATTTCAGTTTATCATTCTTTTGAAGAATTTTAAGCGCTCTGCTTTAAAAGAATGTCACCTCTGATGTTTATGAACAGGCAAACCTTTTAACACGAAGGACTGAATGCAAGTCGGCATCGGTTGAAACAAGCTCAATTATTTTGAGTAAACTGACTGCTAAGAAGGACATATGTATTCTTAATGATATTTAAACTCCAAATCAATTTGTATTGGCGTTTACCCTACAGTTGCATTGATGTGTTTTCAGTGGATAAATAGGTGAAAAATGGCACCGTGACACAGACGAGGGGGACTAGTTTTATCTATGTGTCAATAGTCCACAGACAACAGAGGTTGAGGATGTGTGTGTGTGTGTGTGTGTGTGTGTTACCTGAGTTTCGGACAGGGCGAGCTGTCGTGCAAGCTCAGTCCGTTCTCTGCCCACAACGTACTGGCACCGCTGGAACTCCATTTCCAGCCTGTACAGCTGTTCGGCTGTGAAGGAGGTTCTGGTGCGTTTGGGTCGGTCCAGGTCCAGACCCTTTGGCAGAATAATCTCTCGGATCGAGCCTTTGGCATCTGGAGCCAAAATACACACCATACCAACACAGATCAACAGATGTTCTCCTTTTCCTCCTCACAATACTATAATTGTCTGTGTCAACTACAACTGTATGAATTATTGGCTTTGTACCTGTTATTACTGGATTTGTACCAGAATTCTGTACAATGGCAATCAAGTAGAATTTAATCTAACAAATCTAGTCTAATATAATCGAATTAGACAAAGAAACTGGGAATTGGGTCAAAATGACAAATAATTCCCTGATATGCACCAAATAATGCACCAGAGTAGTCAGCTCCTGTGCAACATCCTGTCATTTTACAAATGTTTTTACAAATTAAAAACTAAAACAGAATAATAGTTTATAAAAACTACAAGGTACAACTACAAGCAATAAATTCATATTCACGTGAATATCTGACTCAACGACATCACTAACACTGATTTAATAACTTTAAAAAGGAGACATGACTGGTACTCCTGAGGAAATGATTGGCAAATGGAATCAAATGTATCTGATAATTCAGAGGTTTAGAGCACTATTTTATATTATGCTACAAGAGAAATGAGCCTTTGTAATTGATCAGTTTCATAAAACTCATTTTAGAGGACTGTTCCACTCAAACTAGACTTGAAAATGCTTCGTACACAGTGTAGGGACATTATTCAAATCATATTCAAAACAGACAAGAAAAAAGCAAAAAACACAGACAAAAAAAAACCACACACACGCAAAAAAAAATACAAGTGGATTTTGCATTTACTTATTACCTTTAAAATGTATAAAGAAACACTAAATATAAGTACAATGTTTGGTGGATGTTGAAATATGATCTAAATAAAACCATAAAAGAGAAACTTGGGAAACTTGAAGAGAAATAACTTTTAGTAATGTTTAATTATTTCTGTTTGCAAATGTGACCTGTAATCTAATTTTTTGTTTGTTTGTTTTTGCAGGATGTTTGTAAGGTTAAACAAATCACCTTCTACACCTAAAGCAATCCTATGTAATCTATTATAGCATCAGCAGAAATATATCGAATACATTTAGTCAAATCTTAGGTTAAAATAGAAGGCTTGTTCTCACAAGCAATGAAATTAGACAGTATTGATCAATGGCAGATTAAATGCAATAGTAGTGTAGGCTACAATATAATGTTAATTCATTTTAAGCTCATATATAATTTACACAGTAAAATATGAGGGACTGTAGGACATGAACAATGACCAAATCTTGAACTTTTTAGTGGGTGATATAAATATAAATGTGTTACATTGTTTTTATATTTCTCATTCCAATTAATCGTTAATAATCACTATTAATCATTAATTTTACCTAGAAAGTAATGATTACAAGGTTATTTAACGAGATAATTCTGTAATTTATACAATATGTTATTAGTGAGCATATCATCTGCATTGTAAAATGAGAGCAAATAAATATATATATATATATATATTTTACTTGATTATCAACATACCACACCACAAATTCAGTTAAAGTTAAAGATGTGAGGTTATTTCATTAAAAATGACAATATTCCAAATTACTTTAATTTATTTATGCTCAAAACATGTTACACGCAGAGCTAGTGCATATTAAAATCTAAATCTAAATGAAGCTGTTTTTTATTGAAAACATATCAACCCAAAGAGCTCAGGTAAAGACAGGCCCTCATTCTGCCTTGACTTCAATCATTAGCACAAACTATAAAACACACACACAAAACTGGAGGATTTTCTGCCAATAAAAATCCTAATGTTTGTACTATTTAAATATAGTTTAAAATATATAGTAGTTATATATATAATATCATTTACCATCAGAAACTTCCTTTTTCTTCTTCTTTACCGCAGCAGCATGGGTTCATGAACCACAATTTGTTTGTATTTTTTTATAAAAAAAATGTTGGTGATGTCTTTTTCTTTGAAAATGATGAATTGCAGTAGTTGCATCCATCACAGACTGACTCACTAACACAGATACACTCATGCTGTACATAGCTCCACATACACACACAAACACACACATACACACACACACACACACACACACACACAGTCAGACATATTCGGACATGTAGAATGTGAGCGTATCTGTTCCTACCTCGCACTAGTATCCTCCTGCAGTAGTCGGGATCCCCGGTGCTTGTGCGGTTCTTCTCACAGGTGTCGGAGGCACTGGAGGGGGAGAAGGACTCTGGGGGTTCCTTCATGAAGGTCTTGGAGATGTTCCCCTGTGAGTCTTTGCTCTCCTTCCCTTCCTTCAGCCCGTTCTTCAGCATCATCCCCGACTCCGGCTCTTGGTTGTACCTCACTTCCATGCTCTGTTATCTGCCAGCGCCCTCCCTTTTCCGCCTCTCTTCCCCACTTCTCCCAGGTGCTTGAGCGAAGGGAAAAAAAAGGAGGCAGACAATGGAGAATATTGCCTGTTTTGGTGTCAGTAATGTCCGTGTTTTTGTCCTTTTGGTAAAACAGCACGTTGCCCCCACTGAAGTCAGCAAGCTAATGTTGCAGCGGACACTGGCTTCGTCCCCCCCAACGCGTTCCCTCTTACGGCTGTCCGAACTCACTTGCCAATGATCATGGAGTTATCAGCGAAAAAACTCCACGGCGATGGAGTGGCCCCCTCACCTCGTTACACACACATCAAGCTGATAGATGATCTCCAAATAATCAGAGAGAGGGACAGATGCACGCTCCCCGTTTCAATTGATTACGGTAATTTGCTGCTGCCTCCACATTTGCGTAACATCATGAATAGGCGAAATTGTTTTGGAAATATATTGGCCCCTAATGGTGGGGTTTGCTCTCTGTGTCTCTCTCCGGCAGTCAGCTTTCAACTACCGAATCAAGTCAAATGATTGGTCTCGCTTTGCCGAAAAAACAGCCTCTCTGATAATACATATACACACACACTCACAAGCACACACATGCTCGTATGCACACACACACACACATACACACCACACACGCACAATCACGAAGGAACGCCACTTCCAGAATAGTTCCCAGGCTC
>NC_045164.1:5917683-6015183 GCF_900700415.2 Clupea harengus | reverse complement strand
CCGGGATTGAGAGAGGGAAAAGAACATGGTCTAATTCTTTCTTGGGAAGGCGCAGGGTATGAACTGTGGGGACAACATAAAACGTGAAATGAAACTAGCCCTGAGACTAACAAGCAAATAAATAACAAGAGTTTTTTTTGTCATTTGAATTTTACTAAAAACAAACCATAATTTGTGCAACTGTCAGACAGGTGCAGGTTTGCGGGGTCATGTGAAAAACATGTGCAAGTACAAGGCCCCGTAGCTTTCTGGGGGAGGGGGGTGGGGGTCTGTGGAGTCGGCTCAGGGGCAACGGGCTCGCCGGAGGTATGGGCTGCCCCTGAAGTTGTCGGCGAGAGGCCCTCTGAACCTGACTGTTTGGAAACTGGATGTGGTGTAATCAGAGCAGCACTCAGTGGGGCTAATCCGCCGTAATTCTCCAACACGCAACCCTGCCAACAGCAGGTTAAACTGAGAGAGAGAGAGAGAGAGAAAGAGAGAGAGAGAGAGAGAGAGAAAGAGAGAAAGAGAGAGAGAGACCACACCGCTGCCATTCTGCCTGACTGCTTCTTCCCTGAGACCTGAAGCAAGGCCACCTGTCCATGTTGTTTCTATGAACTTCTACATACTATGACATTGCACTGCATTTTGTATTCCAATTAACCTCTTTTACCTTCTGCTATCTTATTCTTTGTAATCCGAATGTGCCCCGTGTCAAATTTAAACTTCAGAGGAACGAAATAGATTCTGAAGGATATCCTTGACATGAAAGATGTCCTTGGTCCATTCCAAAAGTTGAGGCCCGTATAATTAAAGAGTGAAACCCATTCTCCCAGTGGCACATCGATCCATTCTCTTTAAAGAAAGCACTGCACTGATATGGTGGTGCTGGTGCTGATTCAAAGTGGGTCTCGTAATAACATTCCCACCCTGATGTGTGGCGATACAGTACCCAGCACTGCAGGCTTCTCTCGCCGCAGAACATTAGGTACCTTCATTGTTAACCCAGTGAGTTTGGACGGGGCAGGAACCGAGGGACTTTTATTCCAGAACTGTTGGTACCTTCTATGTTAATCAAGTGAGTTTGGATGAGCAGGAACAAGAAGGACTTTCATCCTAGGAAGTTGGTGTCACTGGTCCAGATCTGGCTGTGATTTGGCATGGATCTGGCTCGCGATAGTATTGTGACATAGAGGAGATTGACGCCAAGATGAGCAGCATACCAGGTTATCACTGTGAGGTTTTGCATGATTTTAGGGCTAGTTACACAGTCCTTTGTGGGTGCCTGTGACGTTTGTTGTGTGGTGGGGATATGGGTTTTTTGTTATTCATTGCTAAATACATGTGGCTGTGACAACGTGTTGTGTGTGAGTGTGTGTTCGTCATACATCTGCTCAGGGATGTGTGTGTGTGTATGTGTACGTGTACACACACACACATACACACACGGACGCACACACGCACGCACGCACACACGCACACACACAACTATAACCGAAGCAGAACAGGGTTCGGACTGCTATCTCTGAATAGGATATGTGTTGCAATTTTACAAAATATTATTTTCACCCGCTTGCCTCTTGTCCACTCACTCACTTTCTCTCTCTCTCAAACAAACACACACACACACACACACACACACACACACACACACATAGGCACACATACTCACGCTGCAAATGAGTTTATGACTATTGGAATTATCTCTTTAGGCTGTTCTCTGTCGAGCGAGGCATCCTCTTCCTTTCCTTCTTCATCCTCGTCTTCATCAACATCACCAGGCCCTGCTGTGTTTTTATCTCAGACCTCTCATTTTCACTCTCCACTCCAGTCCCTGAAAATTAACACTGTTACACACAAGCACAACACCACACTTCAGACTACAGAGAGAGAGAGAGTGATAGGGATTGAGAGAGAAAGAGAGGGAGTGGAAGAGAAAGAGAGAGGGAGAGAGAGATAGACAAGACGAGCGAGAGGTGGAGGGGTGAAGGCAGGTCAGGGGCTATTGGTCTGAACCCTTCGCTACACACAGTCTACCGGCCATGAAAATTCAGTGCTATGAAAAGGCGTTGCGGTGTGACCGCTGGGTTTCGTGTGGCGGTCTGTGGGCGAAGCCCTTGTCAAGTGGGGTGGCTTATTTCCCTCAGCATCGGAGCCGGAGCCAGAGCTTTCAAGTGCTCCGCTTTCAGCGCAGGCCTTTTTCTTTTTCTCTCTCTTCTTCCCTCGCCGCTTAGAAGTGGCTAAGAGCTTAACAACCGCCACTGACTTTCACGCTGGGGAAAAAATGACATGGATGGGCCCTGCCTGCTGAAGACCGTCATCAACATCGAGAGGGACGTGATGGCAGAGACACAGGAGCGCTGTGATTCAGGGAGGGGGGAGGACATCAGTGGCCGCCAGGATGACCAATATCTTGGTGGAGACAGCATAAATGCTCTATAGAAATATGTACAATTCTGTTGAGGACCGTTTAAAATGCAACACAATCAAACACAACAGCACAATCAAACACAACTCGAGCGGAAAATTGAGGTGTGGTGTGAATGGCGTATTAATAGAGCCCGTGTAGAAGAGGAGAAATGTCCAGAATGTGTTTGAGAGAACAGATATGTCTCCACTTTGCATGGACGATAAACACAATGTGCTTCATTGCTACACTTAAGCTTGACTCTTTTTTCTTCTCCTCTCTTTTCTCCTGTCTTCTCCCCTCTCCTCTCCTCTCTTTTCCTCTTCTCTTCTCCCCTGTCCTCGCATCTTTTCTCCTCTCATCTTGTTTTCTCCTCTATCCTCTTCTCCTCTCTCCTCTCCTCTCTTTTCCTCTTCTCTTCTTCCCTGTCCTCGCATCTTTTCTCCTCTCATCTTGTTTTCTCTTCTATCCTCTTCTCTTGTCTCTTCTCTATCCTTTTCTCTTACATTCAAAGTACATTCACAACTTTATCAAGGTAGCCAAACCCTCCTAAACTCATCCCATGGTGCAATGTTGTCATGGTAGCCAAACCCTCCAAAACCCATCCCATGGTGCAACGTTGTCATGGTAGCCAAACCCTCCAAAACCCATCCCATGGTGCAATCCTACATTGTGGTTCTCAGTTGTTTACATTTATTTAAAATATTTAAACGGTTTTGGGTTTTCACTTTTTTGAAACTTTGAAACATGAGCTATTAAACATTTCCAGACGCTGATGAAAAGCACAAACTCTTTTGATTGCACTTGTGTCTTTGTGTTTGTGTGCAGACAAATACGACATGTGCAGTAGTTCTTTGTATGCTTGTCGCAGAGGCTAAAATCTGTGATGGGAGCGGCTGCCCAACCCCCCACCCCCTGTGCTTTGGCCCACTTTAGCTGTGTGTCAGCAGCACATCCCCAAAGCCTGACTTAAAGGAAGATCCTACAGACTGCAATCGGCTTCAGATCTACTACAATTAATCCGTCTGTCTGCTCCAGTTCACACAGGTGCCCTGTACACACACACACACACACACACACACACACACACACACACACACACACACACACACACACACACACAGACACACACACAGACACACTCACATGCACACACACAAATACATACATACACACACACACGCACACACACACACACACACACACACACACACACACACACACACACACACACACACACACACACACACACACACACACACACACACACACACACACACACACACACACTCACATGCACACACACACATACACAAATACATACATAAACATACACACATGCACGCACACTCACATTCACACACACACACACACAAATACATACATACATGCACACACACTCACATTCACACACACACATACATACATGCACACACGAACACACACACACACACATACATACATATATACATACATACATACTGTACATACATACATATGCACACACACACGCAAACTCACAATTACACACACACACACACATACATACATACATACATGCACACACACGTAGGCACACACACTCCCATGCACACACACAGTGCATTTCACCATGCCCGAGGGCACAGGTTTGTTCAACATGCCGTTTCAGTAGCCATTACTATAGCTTTGCTGAGCTTCACAATCTGAATTAACAGGTGTAGGAGTTGAATAACAATTTCATGTTTCGCAATACTTAAATGAAATGTTTCATATCATTGTCTTATTAACCAATTGTACCTTATGCAGATGTAGATTGGTACAGAGGAACATGAGTTTTTTTCCTCCAACACGGATCTGAAAGATTTTGTTTGTTTGTTTGTTTGTTTGTTTTTACTTGATTCCATCTATGCAAAACTGTATGCGCCTATGAGAATGGCCTGAGAAGCATCTATGGGGGAGAGCCAGAGGAAGAGGATCCTCTTTATGTTCACTCTGAGCCACTGCTGAGTGCTCACACTGGCACCTATCTGACTCCTGAGTGTCTGGCGTCATCTAGTGGCCACTTTAATGTAGTACATCTAAGGATTTGACGGAATCCTAACATATGTTATTACACTCCCTTATGAGCTTATGAACACATGCTCTAAGACTAGAGTTTAAAATGGGCCATTTACATTAGAACTGCACAGGCTTGTGTGTGTTTGTGTGTGTGTTTGAGGGAAGAGAACAGTATAAGTTTATCATTCTGTCATAGTACACTCATATAGCTGTTTTAGTGGAAGGGAAAGGGGGTCAGTACATGAATGTCACCATCATACTGAGGGATTGGGTCAGTTTTCTACTGAGGGCCTCCGAACATTACCTAGTGGGATTATACACAGCAAACTAATAGATACGTTGTTTTGCCCTCAATGGTGGTGTCAATCTGTAAAATTTGCCTGACCTTTATGTCAGTGCTTTTGTTTTTTAGTATGTTTGCAACCATGGGTACTTTAGCTTAGATACTGAGCTACTTAGCTAAGCTACTGAGTCATATTTATCCCCTTATGTATGAGTATTACATCACTAATGTATAATGCATTATGCTAAAGGAGCTAGCGCTAAGCTGAGATGTGAGTGTGAACCCCTCTGCACCTCCAGTACCAGTGCAAGAGTGGTGAAAGCAGGAGATGGGTTGAATGGACCCATAATGATTTCAGTTTAATATCTGAGTTTAATAAACAGCAGCTCTAGCTCTTATTTCTGGACGACATGATAATGAGGTCTAGTCCCTTATTTTGAACGGGTTAGTATATACCTGTAATGTTACGTAGGATGTCTTCAGGTGGCATGAAAGCCATGGCAAATATGAATGCCAGTGTGATGTAACAAATATATTTAAATTAGTAATTTAAAGATGTATTTTATTTTGAAATAGACAGAGATACAAAGATACAGCCTGACAAAGCATATTTCATTACTAGTGTTTTCAGTTCCACACTGACATACTAACAGGTAAAGGTATATTAACATGTAACAAAACAGAATTCACTTAATGTCACACTAAAAGTCTTGCCCAGACCCACCCAGTGACCATGTAGGAAACAAGGAGAGGAGTGTGTTCCATTCTGTCTGTGTTTCTCACTCCACACCCAACAAAACTTCTACATCAGTCTACTGCTTCCCTCACATGGGGAAGAGCAGGTGGCCAGAGAAGTTGTTGTGGTGGTTATAGCTGTCATAGACCTGTGCATTGGGCCACAGCTTCACACCCCATCTCCTACCTCCAGCAGCAGAGAAGCTCCATTGGAGGAGCTATAACTGTAGCTTGGCTGGTGACTGTAAGCAATGACAACATGTTCTTCATTCCTATGGAGAGAGACTCCTGTACGTGTAGATGCATGACCATGTCCATACACAAAAACAGAAAAGTGGTAGACACCCCTGACTGGAGCCGTGAAGAAACCTACAGTAAAAGGAAAATAGAAAAATAATTATACAAAATATCAATGATGTCAGCATGACAGTAGTATGATTCCTACAGTTCAGTTTGAATCTGGGCTGTATCTTTACAGTCATACCTGTATTGGGGTTGTAGGCATTTCCAGTGTTGGTGATGACATGTCTGTAGACCAGTGTGGTTGGCTTAGTAAAGGGACCAAACGTTTCAACACCTGATGTTACCAGTGAGGCAGAGGAAGACACCCTCCTCTCCTCTCCTCTCTCTCCCGCCTCAGCTCCTCATCCTGGCTCCCTGTGAGGTTCAGACTACCTTCTACAGCTTTCAAAGCTGCTGCTTGTTCCTCCTGTTTCTCCTACAGCTCCTTAATAACAGCTCTCTGCTCCTCCACTGTCCTCTCACTGGCTCTCAGTCTGGTCTCCATGGTCTCTGGTGAGGTCTGGGGTGTGTTGCTTTTTAATGATCTACGGTTCCTAATATTATACACCATGAACCAGAACGTGAAAAAGTCCCAAGCATGGAAACTACACACCACACCCACGAATTACAACCGTAACAGGGAAACAGCTTTAGTGGGGAACTTCCCTGAACCATATCCAACCCTTCTACAGTCAGAGGCAGCCCATAGGTCTGTGAGGTTCTAGAGGGGGGATGTTTAGGATTAACCTCATACATGTAATTTCACTCCATAAAGCCTTTCAGCATTAAAACATTCACTGACCCACTTTATTAAACTGCATGATGGTCTCTCTTAGTCTTATCTGCAGCCAGAGATCAGCTAACGAGCTCCCACACAGCGATAACATACCATGGCCATGTTTTATGATTCATCAGAACCACAGTCTGGAAGTCAAAGGTTTAATATTTAACTGAATATGAGACCAGGACATGTAGAACTTTAATTCACAAAAGCAAAACCTTAGGACGTAAGGACTTGTGCATTCATTTTGTGTTGTCCAAAGCTAAAGGCATATGTGTGTTGTCCACATGTAAAAGACCAGGATGTTTGTGAGCATTCTCTCTGTTTCTCTCTCTCAAAGTTCAAAGTACTTTATTTGTCATTGTCGCAAAAACAACGAGACAGACGAGGCAGCATCAGACAGCTAAAAACTTAAGTTGCTGTGGACATTAACTGCCACAGCTAAATAATAATAAATAACAATTCATAAATAGATAAATAAATATCCCTGAGTACATTGAGGTGCATCACTTTTGCATATCCTCCAGTGCCATTTTTTCAGACTTATTAGTTATACAATTGGTACCATTTGAACTTTGTTTAGTTTATATTTCCTCCTGACATGAGATATCACCCCTGTGTCTTGGGCCTGTAATGGGATGTGCCAGTTAGGGGTGGGTTCAGCTACATGGTAAAAGGGTTACCATGGTAAAAGGGTTACCATGGTAGGAGGCTTCCTTGGGTGAGAAGGAGGCTTTGTCTGTGCTCTTCTCCAGCTTCCTCAGGTAAGGCCTGTCCCATGGTATTGTAGTGACTGTGCACATTCGGCGGCTTTGTAAATATATATAATATATATTGACCCCTGTTCTCATTGCCTCTCACCAAGGCCCCTCATATTCTCCCTCATCTGCATGTTGTTGTTTGTCCAGCACTGTTTTCAGAGCCTCTTTCTCCACTGGCTTCTCAGGCTCACTGATATTACCTACAGTATAAGCCTTGTCTTTTGCCCCCTTCCCTCCGAGCTAGCCGAGCAGCCTCTTCCTCCTTTCCTCCTCTAGCTGGTCTCTCTCTGCTGGGGTTAGATCACCGCACCTCCCAGGCTACAACCGCTGCTCAGGGTCCGCTGTCCATCCCTGGGCAGTCTTGGCTGGTATTTCTGCCATTCCAGTCTCGGACGAGACATGGGCCTTGCCCTGAGCGGAGGCTCTGGAGAATGGGCTGGCATTGCCCATCTCCACAGGATCCAACACAACTGTTGGACAAGCATCCCCATTAACGTAGCCCTATCTTTGCGGCCTCCCTCCGGGTAAACCAACCAACCAAGTGACCTCCTCCTCTCCTCTTCCAGCTGGTCTCTTTCAGCTGGGGTTAGATCCTCATACCTCCCAGGCTGCGATGTCTGCTGCGCACTCTGGGTTGATACTAATGCCAGTCCAGTCTCGGACGAGGCACTGGCCTTGCGCCAGCATTGGCCACATCCACACAGTCCAACCTAATAGCTGGACTAGCATTTGCGCTAGCGTGAGCCGTCTCCACGGACAAGATCAGTCAATAAATATTGTTGGTTTTGACTGTTGCCCCCTACTTTATGTTGTTACTGGACATATCATGTGTCCTGTTAAGCTATTTTATATCATACAACATTTGAACAATATGAATAATGAATAACTGGGATAATTTCTGGTGGAGCCACATCATTTTTGCTTATGAAGGCTCCTGGATGCAACTTTCTTCCATAGCTTTCCACCTGTAACTAGAGCTACTCTATGTAGCTAGAAGGGAAATATTTATGTTGTGTGCTGCCATCTAGTGGACAAAAAGGTATTGCTGAATGAGTTAATAAGCTAACACCAAATTGAAATTTGTCTTGCTTAATGTACCTACTGAATGGGTCGCCTTAATCATTATCAAAAAAATTGTCCCTCCTAAGAATTTTTTCAGGAGCCGCCACTGCCCATAGGTCATGGTTAGAACACTTTGAGTAGACTATAAATAGGAGTTCGCTTGTTTCCGACAAGCTGGCGATTATATTTCCTTGTATGTGTAAACTTACTTGGCCAATAAACACGATTCTGATTCTCTGATTCTGATGTAGACCGCAGAGAAACATGGCTCTATGTTTAATCTCAAGATCAACTTTGAGCACGTTTGTGTGTCCACCTGTTTATATAATTTTTACGTCATACACAATAGAGCGATGTCAAGAAGTCATGAAAGTATGAATGCGGTCAAAATATACTACGCCTTTAAAATGTCGCTCTTTGTTGGCGCATTTCCACTCTGGGGTAAAACTCCAGCTTCTGGGGCAAAACTTTGGACTTGTTTCCATTCCGGCCTCCGTTCGGTCCTGGCGTGGGGTAGGGTTGATTCAGGGCCGAACTAGGGACTTATGGAATCTAATAAAACTAGTTTAGGTTTCTTAGCAAGGTAAATTACCTGGCTTATTTTGTGAAGAAAAATTGTGCATATATCAAAACCTCACAAAAGAATCAAGGACACCGTTTCTAACGATTTCATGACATTTCTTGAAATAAAAATATATTTTTTAATTTCTACCTATACTCATACGACCACTGGACTGTTTATAAGTGTGTAGCATTTCTCTCTCTAAGAGAACTGACAACATTAGCTGTACAAACAGTGGACCCCACAGGCCAAGTTGAAGAGATAACATTCATGATTATCTTTTTAGTACTTATCGCCATGTGTTCACCTGCATTTTCCCAAAACAGCCACCAGGATACGTCAACACCACAGCACACGTTTTATCCGCAGACTTAAGTCACATTGGCCTCGTAGCAACAATATGATTCAAATCATATTTCTTTGAACTTGCCTAAATTGGTTAGATATTAAATGTGTGAGAGAGGTTTGCATACAGTGAAATCCTGTACACAGTAAAAATAGAAGTGTTAATTTAACTCCTATAGAGTTGAATTTAACTCTGCTTCAGATAACATTTGGTCCCGCTCTAAACTAGTGTTAAATTAACTCTTTGGCCAGTGTCAGATTTTCAGAGTTAAATGAACACATTTTTGTGTTAAAATTTACAATGAAATGTGTAAAAATATTTAACACTATAGGTTAGTCACACTGTTCAGAGTAATATGATGGCACTGTACAGAGTTAATTTAACTCTGGATTTTAGTTTAAAAATGCCACTTAAATGTGTAATAATATTTCTCTACAGTGTTACTTATATATCTAGATAATATGATGCTGCTGAATAACTGTACTCAAATCAACTGTAATCAAATGAAAAACACAAAATACAAGATGACAATACCAACATTTATTTTAGAGTTCTTAATCATTTTTATTCCAACATTATGAACTCATTGCCCATACTGTAGCGAAGGGAGAGCGTAGTCACCCCACCTGGACTTGAACCCGGGTCTACAGGGTGCCAAACATACACTCTGACCGCAACGGCAAAGAGCCAGGCTCGATGGCATGGCAGTCAGAGCACATACTCATGTGTAGTGACGGCATATCGTCACACTGCCCTCACCTTCGGGAGGCGCACCCTTGCATTCCTCGCGCATCTACCGTACTTCTCCCATCCAGAATGCCCCACACACGAGTGCTTCACCCAAGGGGTCTCTCACACAGGGGTCAACATACCTGGGGGTCCTTCATACAGTTTTACAGGCACGCCTCCGATGACCTCGCGGCTGTGTGAGGGACCCCCAGGTAGGTTGACCCCTGTGTGACGGACCGAATAGATGGGTGAACCACTTGTGTGTGGGGCGCTTTGGATGGAAGAAGTACAGTTGGTGGATGCACAAGGAATGCCTGTGTGCGTGAAGCGCAAGGGTGCGCTTACCGAAGGTGAGGGCAGTGTGACGATGTGATCGTCACTACAGATGAGTTTGTGCTCTGACTGCCATACCAATGAGCCTGGCTCTTTGGCGTTGCGGTCAGAGTGCATGTCTGGCAACCTGTAGACCCCGGTCCAAGTCCGGGTGGGGTGACCATGCTCTCCCGTGCGACACATACATACCTTAACTATAATTACAATGATATGATATGACAATGATTTATGAAACACCTCACCAAAGAAAGCAATATGGGACAATAAACATAGCTTTGTCATTCAATCCATAAGACATTTGTATATCCAAAGGCCTAGGATAAATCAAGTTGTCGGCATGAAAAACAACAAAATCTTGCTTTGACCTTGCCACTTCATATGCATGGAAATGTTCTTGAAAAGCTACTGTAAATAAAGGCAAAGTGAGCAACAACAGTTTTTCATTTATAATCAGAACAGACTCAATCTGGTAAAACAGAGGAATTTCACATTCAACTTTGCCACAAATAACCATGAGTGGGCGGTAAAAAAACCCAGTCTGTTTAGCCCAGTTCACTTTCATAACCTGAATGCAACTAGGTACTTGCATTGCATGAACAATCGCAGAACCCCCTTTTACCATATTTAAAGACACCATTTTTCCTGGACCAATGTCTAATCGTGTGAAAGTTGCTGAAGATCGCCAACTATATGCCATATGATTCTGATGTTTTTTTGCCAGTGTTTTAGTAATATTTTTGAATGACTTGAGCTGTTTTTTGAAATAATTATGCTTTCCTTCATACCGCATGCACCAACTATGAAGTACAGGTCCAATTTTCTGGATGCAGCGGGGATAATGGATAAGAAAATGGTGCTTTGGTAAAAGTCTTTTCTGGGGATACAACTTCTTAAACAGTTTGTGGTGTTCAACAATCAAATGTTTTAAATATACACATAAACCTTGAGAAAGCAAGGGAGAGAATACAATGTTTACTATCTGAAGTAATAAAAGAAGCAGGGCCCAGTGTTGATCAGTAGAAGTGACCAAATCTCCAAAGATAAGAGGAACATTCCTCAGTAAGCACCACGACTGAATTGCATTCAGTCCCAGATCATTAGACCCTTCTTTTAAATTGACTGCCACTGGTCTATTGTTTCTCTCCATGAATCCATAATCAAAACTTTGTATTCTTGAATTAAGTTCCTCTAATGTAACATGTTTTTCTTTTAAATACACAAACAGACACTTCAATTCGTACTGGGCCACCCCTTCTAACAAATCATGCATCACATCAACTGAGAAGTTCTCAGTTGTGTGAAAATACTTCAGTGAATTTAGTAAGCATGTTCTCTTCACACCAAAAACGTAAGGAAGAGATGGATTGCAAGCTATTTCTTGACAGTGAGCAGTGTGCATGTCCTTGGTGCGTAACACTATTTTGGAGGAATCTTCAGAGAATTCCGTTTGAAAGTCATCTTTTTCAGCTAAACAAAACCTGCAGCAGTACCTTGCACTGAAAGACTCCACCAGACCAAACAAGCCATGTAAACCCAAATTATCACCAGTAACCTGTACCACACTGCCACGTACACGACCACTGTATAATGGAATGTCAATACCATCACTTTCCAACACTTTAATGTCTCGAACAACGGGAGCAAGAATTTCAATAAAACCATACCGTTTGAGGTCTTGTGCATGAAATAAGGCACACAGATGTATGTTAGACAAAAAAGAATTCCATTTTGGAGAAAAGTTTCTTAAAGTAAAATATATTGCACCCAATTTATGAATACCTTTCTTGGAACCCAGCGGGTTTGCAACCTCAAAGTCATCATAGAACATTTGGATCTGTACAGCGTGTTTTTCAGTTGAAAACAGAGGGTGACTCTTAAAGAAAGATCCATCACAAATATCTCTGAGTCTTGAATTGTCAGTAGCTGGCCTTTTCAACATTTCTGCAGCATACTGACTTTTAAATATTGACTGCAATGTAGATAAAATTGGAATATACATAAATGTATCTTGAACTACTACCTGATCATATGTTCCAGTCTTTTTATTTCGCCTTGTATCAAATCTCGAGCCAACTACACATTCAACTGGTTCTACAGTTTCCCATTTGCTTGTAAAAAAATTTGATCTTTTGTATTCCGAATTTAGAATTGTGAAAGGGTTCTCTAACTCTTGAAAACATGCCACAACTTTCTTGCACATTTCAGTTTCTCTTTCATCACTAAATACAGTCTTAATGACTGTTTCTTTTGCATGCTGATGGATATCTTGAACTAGCTCTTCCATGGAAATCACTACAGAATTCACTGTACTTTGCCCTACACCTGCTGCCTTTAGATCAGAAATTACAGCTGCACAACTATTTACAAGGTCTGGCGAAGGTAACTCAGATTCAGTCTCTGACTCGTATTCAGCTAAAACTTCAACATGAGTGGCATTACTTGTGTTTAGCATGCTTGAGGGATGTGAAAAATCATCTTCAACAGACTCAAAAGAACTGCTTACATGCCACTTGTTAAGATGTTTTCTAAAACCAGAGAAGCTACCAAAAGAATGTGAGCATCCCACTTGGCCACATTTAAGATAAAGAGTCCTGCCTGCACAAAGACCATGAATGACCTTGAGGTGCTTAACAAGGCCGTTTGGACTTCCATGGTCACTTTTGCAAAGAAAACACCTCATGGTTCGATCTGAAAAGTTATTCACTCAATGCAACATTCTTGCTCGCAACTCTGCAATCCTGGGAGTTTCCTTTGTTTCGCCAATGTCAATATTGTAGATGGTCGTTTGCACAAAAGTGAAAAAGCTGCTCAGGGAAGAACTGTATGACGTACCAAAGACGTAATGGGCTTTAATGAGTTCATCAAAGGCTCCCACTGACCCCGTTGCCTTGCATGGAAGTGCGTGCTTGTCGATCACAATGAAGTATGAGTGAATGCTGCTTCTGGTGGATCCCTGCGCAAGAAGATAGGGCTGACTGCTTTGGGTGATGTTGTCCAGATGTTGTTGCACGCTGGTTCCAGCCTAAAACAAAAGACATTCAACAAAAGCATTTGGTGATTAACAAAAGACATCAGATCAGATCAGATCACCTCAAGCTGTAAATTAGATTAATGTGATGGAAAGTATTTTCAAAAACTGTTTCGTATACCTTTTGAAATCTGATGAGGTGATCTACAGCTTGAGATGCAGATATCTTTCCTGGCCTTTTTCGACCTTGCGCAGATGGTGGTAGCAGATGTAGCAGCAGCAAAATCGCAGACATGTCACTATCCCACCCTACAGATCAGTATATCAACATTAGGTCAATATTATGCCACAATTATGTTAAATTGACAACTGGCACCATAACCAAAATGTACAGTATATTGTCCACTTACAAAAGCAACGATACCAAGTGAAAACAGTTCTATTCATACCATTCTCAACTTCAGCGGTTGACTCAGCATTGCGCATTAAATCCAAGAGCTCTGTGGTAGGCACCAGTCCATGGCTTTCTTTTATGACTCTTGCTCTGAAAGTGGTTGGCCACCTCTCCAAAAATTTGTTGGCTGTGGCCTCACCAAACAGGAGTCTGAAATCTTGTTCTATATGCAATACAACATACATAGAGAGCAATGATGAGTGATACCAGATACTGCATTGATGATTTTGATGATTCAGTGAATTTAGACATCATACCAGTCCTGGTGTGTCCAGAAACCGTGGAAAGACCAAGAAGACATCTGCTGCTTTGCTTTCATCATTGACCATTGCTTGGCGATAAATGAAGGTCGTTTTCATCTTCTCACGGATAGTGTCTTCATCAGCAGAGTGTCTCAAAACTGCAATTGCTGCTTCCACATCATCATCAGATTGCACTTTGTCACTTATGAAGGGTTGTCGACCATGGCTTGGCCCACCAACTTAAGACAAAACACAAATTTGTAGACTCCTATCTCCATACTTCACAACTCAATTTCATTAGTAACAGATAATGAACTTACCTTTGGGAGATCTGCTAACTGAGCCACCTCTTTCCTCTGAACTTTTTCTTTGAATGGTCTTCAATCGCCATGCAAGGTATCCAGATCCACTCTCTGGATCGTAGTAATGTTCCTATGTAATTATAAATATATCCAAAAGGGAATGCTATCAGCAATTCAAACAGTGAATATATGCATAATGTTGTAATGATGCAATATTGTGATATACTTACATATCCATGTTGTGAAAATGGGTCTTCCAGATAGGGAAACAAAGCAACTATCCCCTGTGCATACATCACTCTGACATTTTTGGGGGGCGATGTCCTAGTACAAGAATCACATTATGACCGTCACGCTCAATTGACAATTAGACAACACAAATCACATAAATATCAATTGTCTATATAGCCGGTCAATACTATTAATGTTTTTTGATAGCCTAATATTTGATGCTTACCCATGTGTTTCTGTCATCTCAGCAGCAAGTATGTTAATCATCTGTCTTCTAGTGGCATCTGTCAAAGATTTGGTTTTTCCATACTCTTGCATGATGTGTTCACCACCAGGCCTTGATGTTAGGATTTTTCCAATCAACTTCAAGTGAAATAAAATGTGCTTTCAGTAATTTTGAAACCATGTGTAAAGCTGAAACACAATTCTCTCAAGATCATCCCTTATCATATGGAACATTATTCAGATTAGACAGCATAACAATTTCCACTACCTACCGCTTTTGCTTCATAGTTCATACGACATGGCTTTTTGGGTTGACTTGCTCCAACAGGAGATGCTTCTTCATCGTCACACATCGAGAAGTTTAGAATGACAGTGTCCTCAGATGTTACGGAGCATGGTGATGATTGCGAGGCACCTGTGCATTATGGAAATTATACAAAATAGAAACATGTTACATGGAGCTGTTATATTTAATGAGATATAGTCTCACATCAGCCTTTACGCTAAAGTAACATGTCTGTGAATGGTCTCAAAGATTACCAAGTCCTTCACTGCCCAACATGATTCGAAAGGCTCCAGGTGATTCCTTCACTATCTCTTCAAAAACCTCAGAGTCAACCTCTGTATCAGACTGGTCATAAACCTTCATATCTAGCTGCCTGCCTTCTGGTATGTTGAATTTCAGGCACACTGATGTGGGGAAAAAAAAGGAAATTTCAGAAATGATGGGTTCCAAAGTTTGAAATCCCATGCATGTCCTGGTCAGAACAATCTAGTTCTCAAAAGGAATGGTTAAATATGATGCATTGGGAGTACGACCCTTGTGATACTCTTTTAACCTAACATACTAACCTTCTTTCAAAAAAGTATCAAATGTCAGCTCAGACAGCTTAATGTATTTTTGCTCTCCCCCAAACTGAACTCGTAGCAGCATTCTGAATTTATCTATAAAAAAATAGTAATTCAGTTCAACAAAGACCTATATTTCTATACAAAGACATATTTCAAAAGACATATTTCAAAAGAAATGTTACTCGTTATAGATGGATTTCCCATTTAAAAAACAAATGCACGGGCAACCCTGGGGCAGGAAGCGGAATAGAACTCTTTATAGAACAACATTGAGCAGCACTCTGCGATCAAATATTACAAGAAGTTAACTGCACTAAAGGAAGTAGTGGTGGCTTAAGGATGTTAGCATTACTAAGGGTAAGCATCCATTGGCAAAAAAAAATGGTGCTTCACCCCAATTCGCCCTTCTGATCGCCTGAAGGCATAACTGACGCCGTTTTATTGATTTATTTTTGCAAAATAATGCTTTCCCCTATGAATGCTAAACATCCTCCAAGCACCTCTATTTCGATGAATGCAGTTAACGTCTTCTAATAGTTGAGTGGAGAGCACTGGTCAATGTTCCGTTTACAAGAATTACCAGATGCACACAGCCCTGGGGCATCTCGTTCTGTTTGTAAACGGGAAACCCATCTATTACTTGAAAGTTAACATGACCAGATAGGAAAAAGACCGAAAATGTATGCTGGTTGACGCAAACGTTATTCTTTGGTATTGCAAATAGGTGAAGTGACACGTTGTTCAATTATCTTACCCGTGGTAACGGCTCTTCCCAGATACTTCAAGTCACAGGTTTCTGTGGACAGCATAGCAAGGTTGATATAGTTAAGTCATGTCGGCTAAGAACAGCTAAACATGTTTATGCAGTAGTTGTGTTAGCTACCGACACCCAGCTAACGTTATTTCATGAATTTGTCATCATTAGTTAATGAAAAATACTGCAACATCCACCACAAAGAGAGAAAGTACATAATGCTAGCAGCTAGTTTGCTAACATGTCGCTGGCAGTTAGCGTCAAGGCTAACACAATTTGCCTTCATCCAAATGGATTGACAAACTGTGGTTAACATTACCTATTACCTGTACAAAATGGAATTCTAAGAAGAACATAACAAATTATACGGCCAGGTCATCTTAACTGAGAGAAAGAAACGTTAGTCTAAAAATGTACATATTGTAGTGCCCGAGTTGACAGCAAGCTCACCCCACGTTTAACCCGGTCTAACGGCTCACTCGAACGTTAACGCTGGAGTTGACAATACAATCTAGATAAGAAGGGTAAAAGTAGCCTAACTAATCTCATTCGATATCGATGCAACTCTTAAATAAGGCTTTGTTACGTTAAAAATACATTTTTGATGTCAACACAGGAATGTTACTTACCTAACAGTGTCTACCTCCAGTCAGAGAAGTTTCCAGTTTGGTGTTGGCTACAAAACTCTGGCAGTAGTGGCGGGTATTCATCACGCTCTAGAGTCAAAGTTTTCACTGGACGTAAACAGAATTTAACTCTCATCTTTAACTCTACTGTTTGGTCAAATTTACTCTTCACAATGATACAATTACACTATCTAGTTTTAAATAACTTAACTCTGGAATATTAACAACCCATTTTTTACTGTGTACCAGGTTTAAGTTGCATGCATGTGATATTTGTTATCAATCTTGTTTATACAAAATATAAAATGTAATAAAATAAATGCAAAATATCCTTATAATTATAATGAATTACATCACATCTCCCTCCTTAAGACTGATATTCCTATAACAGTTTAACTAGCATAACGACTGATACAATACAAATCAAAACATTGCATTTTTTGTACCAAGTAAACATTATTATTTTTCTTTTAAATGATTATCACTTCCTTGTTTTAATCTTACTAATATAGGTGAATTGACAGCATAACAATTTTTTTTAATTTAAACCAACTTAAGGCAACTTTAGAAAAACGGGAGGACATTTTTTTTAGATGTTTATGGGTTGCATTGAAGTTAAGAAAAACATGCAAACAGCTAGCAAATGTCTGGATACAGTCTCTGCACGTGAAACTGAAAGTCAGAACATGCACTGAAAATTAAACACTGACATTTAAATTACACACAGGAGCTGAGTGCAATGTATTGCCATACAAAGACTTAAAAAAAATATTCGACAAGAAGACACCACTGTTGAAGTCCAATTGCAAGCTTGTTACATACTCTGGCCACACGATGGAGCCAAATGGCAAGGCAATGTTCAAGTGCTACCACATGGATAAGGAATATCAGTTAGAATTCCAAGTTGCAGAGGGCAAGTCTCCAGCAATCATTGGCAGAGATGCATGCACGAAACGAGGGCTCATCAAAAGAGTGTTCAAAGTTGAAAATGAAGATGACATTCTAAGAGAATACTAACTACTTACTAAACGAGAGTGAGGTCATGCCGGGAAATATCAGACTGAGACTGAGGCTAACGTATCCACCGAGCGATAGCGAGCCAAAGCCGAATAATACAAATACTTATTCAATGGCCTAGGCCCTAGAATGTATTCCGGGACTACACCATATCCAACTCAACAGCGATGTCTTTCCAGTCATCCACGCAAGGTACCAGTAGCACTGAAAGACAGAGTCAGAGAAGAGTACTCTGTGAGTATTTGCTATTTAAGCTGTTTGTGTGATGTGCATAAATGAGGCTGTGTTTGTGTATTTGTAAAATAGTATGAATGAGCGTGTGTTAATTTGTATGATGTGTGGGTGTGTTTGTGTGATGTGTATGAATGAGTGTGTTTGTGTGATCCGTATGAATGAGGGTGAGTGTGTATGTGTGTGTTGTGTGCGTGTCTGTCTGTGCAGCATGAGCAAATATGAATGTCATCTAACTTTCTGCACTGGGGTAAAATCCTTCCAGAAATATATCCAATAGCTGGAGTGATTGGCCATAATTTTGGCTAACGGCATCTATCCTCGACTACTAAAAGTTGCTGTCCAAATGTTGGCAAGCGCCCTTGGTAAGAGATGAATAACTAAGATTTGGTAGACAACTGTAGTCTGGTATATCACATAGTGGTCCATAATCATTGAATTTCCTTTTTGTTATGTCCTTGATGTCTTCCAGAAGTGGAAGAGCACCTCTGGTCTGCCCATTTCTGCTGTATGGCCATCCATATAGAACCTAGTTACTACTTTATCCAAAGTCTAAGCTGATACTCATTGGACAGAATTTCAGGTTAGTCACGGATCAAATTCATGCAAAACATAACCAGACATAAATTCATGCAACCGTAACCAAGAAAGTACTTAACCAGTTAAGTAATACAAGATCTGCCCCCTCTTTTACCGTAGCACACCATTTAAGATGTGGAGGCAATCCATGTCCAAGTTTCCAGGTATATTTTTTTGACTCAAAGTTTCTTTTATCAAAGCTAATGTGTCAAAATGTACTATTGTATGGCTCTCAGTCTTTTTGCTTTCTTTTTAAATAACATATTCTCAGATACTAAATCAGCTTAATTTCTGGGTCTTGTTCTTTAGACCTTCAAGATCCTGTATGCCTGGAGACTCTTCAGGGCCGGGCGCTTTACTGAGGCCTTGAGGTATGCGGAGGCCATTGCAACGGTGCTGTTAGCCACATCAGCTAGACCTTGCACGGCTATGACCAGACTCCTGGAGGTAAGCATTTCAGTCATTCCATAGACTCTCTCATGCTGAGAAACTCTTAAGGTTTAGTGTACTTCAGTAGAGCCAAATACTTTGGAGTTTTCACTGTTGTTTAAATTGGTTGCTGCGTGATTTTTTTGTAGCTGTGTGATGCACTGCCTCAGAAACTACCCATGAGGACCTCAATGAGCCCCAACCTTAGCCTCCCGCCTGCTTGAGCCATGGACGGATTATGAAACCATGGGCCCCTGGGCCTAGACATGTTAAAGCCCCCCCCCCCTTCACGGAAAAAAAAATTGTGCGCTAGCAAAACACGCACACACAAACACCATTAGGCGTATATATATTTTACCAACAATGTGTTGGATTTTAAAGTCAAATTAGATACTTCGGCTAATGTATTGGGAAAGTAGACAGGTCAAAGAGAAAGCTATCAGAAACATGGTTAGCGATCTGACAAGCGGTAACCTAAACAGACAGTCAAAGTGCTGAAGCGTTCTTAAAAACACATGCACAATGAAACAGGGGCTCGGCGGCGGCCTGACTCCTTCATTATAACAACCTGTTAAATAGGGGCACGGCAGCTTGAATTATAGCAGTTGTGCAGGAAACGTTATTGCTATGTCCCTGTTGTAGTGGTCATCAGCTCATAGCAATAACGTTTCCTGCACAACTGCTATCATTCAAGCTGCCGTGCCCCAACTCCTATCATTCAGGGCCTATTTTAAAGCAGAGATTGCTCAGCAGTCCTCAGTCTCCCAATTTGCCAAGATGCTGATTGTGGATTATCACTCCGTAACATCCACCTTTCGGTGAGGTGTGCACTGCCCTGCTATTGTTCCTGACATTACATGTGACAGGGCAACAGCCGAGTGATCCTTTTCCAATTTGAAACTCATGAAGTGCCCTGAGGGGCAGCATGGGGCAGGAGAGGCTGAATGGGCTGGCTATCCTGTCCATTGTCAGGTGTGCTGTGCCTCTGGCTGTGCTCAGTCAGCTTGTCGTTTCTTGACGTTCAGATTTTGCGCCTAAACTAGCTATAGCGTATCGTCTCGTCACCTGATCAAAAAGAGACTTGACATTGGACAACAAGATACATATTACCCAGCAATCTTCATTGCATATCTGTATATGACAAAAATAACAAAGAAAATAATACATTATTCATTTAATTGAATCGGTTTTTTAATAGTTTCTATAGTTTATGTAGGATAAGCATATAATTGTGTTATAGATTGCTACTGACGATTTCCCCCCAAAATGGATGAAAACCATGACAGAGACAGGTTTGCCATTTCAAGGGTATATATAGCATAAAGTGCTCCCTCATAACCAAAATGAATTCATCGTTGATCACAGTCGTGTTTAAACAGCATCACCCTGCCAGTAATATGTCCGCAAAATGTAATTATGCAGGGCCTACTTTACCTACGAACCCTCCACCCTACGGGCCCCAGTGCAAATGTGCTGGCTCCATCGTCTATAGTTGCACCCCTGGTGCACATACAAATTTTCTAACACAGTGCAGGTACACTCAATTAAAGCCAACAGCAAATTAACAAAATACAACCACTAATAAGAAATACATAACAGAGGCTTCACGCAGAGGCTCTGGCTTAGGGCCCCCTGAGCTCATGGGCCCCTGGGCCCGGTAGGCCCGTTCAGTAATCCATCCCTGGCTTGAGCAACCCAAAGTTGCTGAAAATAAAACCAAAGAAAAATAAATCTGCCATAAAGATTTGTATAAGTGACCAAACATGACCAAAGCATTGAGTCATTGTGCTTTTCCTCTGCTTTGTTTGTCTTTGGTCTTTTTAGGTTTGAGTGTGACTTCATGATGTGATTTTTGTTTGGTTACAACGGTTTTGGATTCGCTGCTTCAGCTGGTGTGGGAGAGCACAGGAGTAGTCCAGCGCCTCTCCATCAATTAAGGAACAACATTTTGACAGCATTTGATCCTCAGTTGATGTTACTAACAATGAATTAACCTATTTTTCATAAACAAGTTTGCATTCTATAAAAGTCTAAACATTTCTTTCACAAAAAGGTTATATATAATGATGAGAAGTTCTGAAAACAACCAAAGAATCCTATAAGATGATTTGAAGTAGAACAATCCTTCAGCTTTTGTAACAGCTTTTGTTCTGTATTGCAATAAAATGAGTTGGTGTTGAGGTGAAAATACGAGTTCTCATTTCACCTAATAGATAGCGAAAGTATACAAATCTCTGTCTTAGTTGGTTGTTTTAATTTTTTTTTTCAAAAAAAGATGGTCTTCAACTGTTTCCATGTCAAACATTTTACTGAGTTTACTGTTTTAATATGTAGTGAAAGTACAAAAAGCGATATGAAATACTCATCGCTGTTACGTGCTGGTCCAGGTCCAGAAGGCTAGTAACTGCTAAACAGGGTTGGGAAGGTTCCTTTTTAGATGTATGAGGTTACAGATTACTAGTTCCCTGTTTGATTAGTAACTGTAAATTAATTACACATTTTCTCTCTGGTTTTATTTTGTAATTTAGTTACACAACTCAGTTATCCCCCAACCCTGCTGATAAAACATGTCTCGTTGAAAAAAGAACACCCTCTGATGGTCTAAGTGTGTCACGTACTGGGACTCTGCACGAATATATTCTCAGAGACGTTATATGCTGCAAAATTTGGTGCATGCGCAGTGAGCAACTCTGTAAGGACTTTGATACACCATATCAGCACACATCTATCTGAATTTCCTCATTCTGGTCTTATCTTCCCTCTCGACTATTGTGTTCCTTTGAGGAACAACGCTTTATTTTTGCCATCACTGCACAGAATGAGATTGCAGTCCAAAGTTTTGTCCTTTATGTTCCCTTGGTGGTGGTAATTAACAGCTATCACTAATATTGCAGTTGTTATCATTGATATAATATAATAATTATAATTAAGACCTTTGTCAGGTTTTTAATGGCACACACGGCACACTGGAACACACACGTGCATATATGGAGGCGACACAGGACACACACACACACACACGCAGGTAAGCCTGAGGTCGCGGTGAATTTATTTTCTGCTTTTTCCCATCCTGGACTGTCCTTCCTCAAGGACCCCCCAGGAGCAGTGGGCGGCTTGTAGCGCCCGGGGACCAAGTGAAGTGAACTGTCCATCTTTGGTCAGGGATGGACATGTGTTCTGTTATTTTATGTCAGTATTTATCAAGATTCTATGTAACCGAGGTCCCGAAGGGTTAAGTATAGCTGATGAATCTGCGTTAGTTATAATATATGCAATTCATCCATTCAACTTTTTATTTACAGTGGGTCATATGAATATATCACTAGTCAGATCTCTTTTTGGTCTGTGATTTAGAAGAATCAACTTCTCGTAATTTAGAGGAAAGATTGTGACAGGTTGTTTTTATCATTTCTCTAGCACACATTCCTATCCAGTTAATTGCTAAGGTGGAGTGTAAAACTCCTCAAAGCCACACATCCACCCTATGGAGGCCAATGGGACATTTGGTATCTCGAGTGCCTTCTGTTTTCAGGTCTAATCTGCCATCTTCATAAGAGTTGTTACTTCTTCAGGTAAGATCTGATGAGTTCAGGGTTCACATGATTTTCCAGGGAATGTTTCTACGTCAACACTTCCTGTGGTCTTATTATATCATTCAAAATCTAATTTAATCTAAATCTAGGCTGACTTCATCACCTTGTGGTATGTTGTCCTTACCCTTTTTATCATTGTCTATGGGCCATGTATATTACTTTTGCTCCTACATTTTGTTCTGATTGGTAGTAAATAATGACGACCTCCACGACGAGCGCCGACGAGGCATTTCTAATAGAGTGATGGCTAGGAGACACTTCTCTTTCCTTTTTTCCCATTCTGGGGTCATATCATAAATCATCCTGCTCTTTAGGGGGACCAGCTGGTGGCACCGGGGTCAAGGGTCGAGTGTTGGTGCTGCCTACTTCAGACGTGGTAGCCTGCGCCACCAGTAGTACCCCTAGCAGGCAGGATCATTGTCTGGGCTCTGAGCTCGACCCTCACTATCTGAGGCAGAGAATATTGGCTGGTTTTGCTCAGCCCATTGGGGTTCTCCTGCTTCTGTCTCTGAGTCCGACTCTCTCTCTCTACTCGTGTTTGTAGGTGGAGGTTCTGGGACTTTGTAACAGTGGTTCAAGAAAATTAGATTGCATGTAATAATGATTGTGTCCAAAAATCCATAATAATGATTATGTTATCTAATGGGGAATTGATTAATCACACACTACATAACAGACTTAGTAGACTAGAAAAGGCCTATATAACGGGCCTACAAAGGCTGCTCCTGAGATTTTTATTTTTATTTTGCCGTACCTCTAGATGGCGATGGCAGTTTGTACCAGACAGGCTCTTGTTTGAACCACATCATTTCTGAAGCCTTTCCCATCTGGACAGAATTTACCTTACGCCCAGCGTCCTGGTATGTTTTTTCACATAAAGTGAAACTAGTTGGCATAGTAGGTTAGCCTACGTTACATATAACCCGTCCTGCCAAATAGTTTTAATTCGTGTTCAGAGGGCAATGTCTCTGAACCATCAGGGAAACGATCAAAAGTCTCATGAAAAGATACAAGAGTTTTGGATTCGTCAAGAAATGGGCAACCATTGATAACTTCAATAGCTGAGCTCGACACATCGCAAACTTTAGAACCATGCTAGGGACAACATAACCTCTCCAAAGCAGTTCTAGACTGACTCTTTTGATCTTAAACAGGAGCCCCGCATTAAAAATATAGATGCAATAAAATTGGAAAGAAGAAAAACAGTCGGAGCATTAAAACACGAAAACATGTCTCAGACTCTGCTTTACATTCTCCTAACTTTACATTCTCCTGCCCATGTTGCACTGAGTTCACTCCTAAAGCAGAAGGAATATGGAATGGAGAAAGAGTGCCAACCAGTTAAAGGGTGAAGAAGCAGAGACGAAAATCAGGTGAAGACAACCACTGTGAGAATTGTGGAAAAGCTTTCTCTTCCAGGGCCACCATCAGGATGTAGACTGTAGTGGAGTGGACTACTGTCGAGGTCATTGGAGGACATGACTATGTCTGTCACAGACACTAAAGGGAAGAGTGGCTCTGTGTTTACATAGCAAGTGGAAATAATGAAGCACCATTACCCCAGTGAATGTGTTAAAGTTCCAATTAATGTGAAGCCAGAGCCAGATCTGGAGCCATACTGTCTTTCACATGAGTTGGAGTCGAGAGAATCTGCAATCAGTCTACACAATCACGATATGAAGTTTAAGGCAAAGTCAGAACTGTGCACTGATGAACATTTATCCTGAGGTGGCAGAAATGATTGTGGCCCATTCAAAGAAAGTGTCACCTGTGTTAAACCAGATAATGGTCAAGTTCTATGAAAAACTATGAACACTCAGAGGAAAGTCTGGGTGTGGGTTCGTATGTGGATACGAGCTAGAGAAAAGCTGTAGGTCTGCACCACCTGTGGGAAGGCGTTTGCAAAGTCTGACTCGCTAAGACCACACAAGTGTGAGTTTATCACATTAGCGGGTGAGTAGGATTTTAAGGAAAACATGAACTGAATGCTTTAATTTGTTTTAGCTTTATAGTAGCCTAGGTATTTCAATAAGCTGAGGCATATGTAATTACCTGTAATGCATTTCTCAGGGGTTTCTCCACCCACAGGTCAGAGATCAACAAAGATCATAATGAATCAAATGTTTCAACTCATATTTTCCCAAAACTCTTATTACTATTGGTATAAATAGTGGTAGCATTATTGTCGTTATTGTTGTAAAAGATTGAGTGACTGAATGAGCAAGCAAGACATGTAACTTGAATAAGACCGGTGTTGTACCCAATTCAGCACCCCCGGCGTCAGATGCACCCCCTCGCGGGAGCGCGCACCACTCGCTTGATCGGAAAGGAAAGCAGTTCGCCTAAACAAACGCAGGGGAAAATACTATACTACGATTTAATTATTTGTGAAAGAGATGGAAGAGAAGAACACAAGTGATTACAGTCTTTAAAACTGTTCTAAAGAGTACAAACAACCGATGTTTTTCTTCCAAAAAACTCGGATAATAGCGAACGCAAAAGAACACCTTTTTTTCTGTGGAAATATATAGCCTACCCCAGCCATGACTACAACATGAATTAACTTAATTTTGCTTTGAGCAAGTTGAATGTATTTGACACGGCGTTTCACAAGACTAAATATGATTCTAGCATTTCTTGCAATTCATAGGTTCAAAAGTAAGTGCTTTTAATTTGGTTAACCTGTATATAGGTCGAAACAATAGCCTTCTGATCCTGAATATCACTTGATGAAAATGTAATGTGATCTATGCCTGATAGACAAGTCATAACCTATGTGTTTCTCACCATTAAAGGGCATATTCTCTTCATCAAATAGCTACACTTGTTTTTGTGAAATTAAACATTTTTCTTGCTGCTTTATAAGATAAAATATAATAAACCAATTCCACATCCACCACTGACTTATCTGCTGTCAGACCTATCAAACTCATACATATCTTGGCACCAATTGCATGCAGTTAAAAGTACCAATAGTGAGGTCAAAGGAACAAAATGATGCAGATGGGGTGCATTACATGGCATGCCTTGTGTTCCATTTCCTGTGATATGTACCCCCAGCATTACTCTTACTGTGAAGCTGTCACATGCACTAAACTGACTCTGGTTACACATACTAGTCTCATCTGCGTACCGTGAAAAGCATTTTTATGACAAAAACTATAGACATGAGAATGTACAGTATGAAGTAGGATATGTGCAGTACAATATAAGACTATAACATGACTATAAAAGTGAGCAGCAGTTTTGCTAAATAGCAGAGGGGAGTGCAGATCAGACTATGTACAGTATGTAAAGTGCAGTTAAGAAAGGTGAAGAACAAGTGGTGTGGAGTGAAGTGGATTGAGGTAGTACAGTAAAACAGTATAAAGCAGTCAGTGCAAATGAACAGGTGGGTCAAGGTGCATGGCCGTCAAGGCTGGGAGGAGTACAGTCATTGGGGGTCGATGTGCCAGGGGGGGGGGATGTTGCAGGGTTCAGCGGGGGGGTGGAGGGAGGTGCAGAGTTCAGCAGGGAGACAGCCCCAGGAACGAAGCTGTTCCTGAACCTGCTAGTCCGGGAACGGTTGGGGTGGGAGCTGTACTTGGTGATGCTGCGCGCCCTCCGCAGACATCTTCTGTGCTGGACAGCCTCGATGGTGGGGAGTGAGGAATGTTGCCTACATTTCTATTCATTTCAGATGCAAATACTATTTAGTGTAAAAATAAAAACTAATTAAATTCAACAATTACATTATTTTCATGAAAGTGGTGTGTTTCTCCCAGCATCACTACTGTACTTGTCAGAGTACAAACAGGACTGATGAGGGGAGTCCATTTCATAAATCTGCCACCTTCCTTGGAAAAGTTAAGAGGGGGTGCTTATTCTGCCTGTTGTGAAATGCACCCCCCCCCCCCCCTTTAAAAGAATTCTGTTGATCCCAGCATCAAATACTTTTCAGAGTACAGACATGGGACTAGTATGAGTAAGCAGAGTGAGTTTCATGCATGTGCCACCTTCCTAGTAAAAGTTAAGAGGGGGTGCTTATTCTGCCTGTTGTGAAAATAGGCCTGGCGTGATATGCACCCCCCCTTTAAAATAATTCTGTTGATCCCAGCATCAAATGCTTTTCAGAGTACAGACATGGGACTAGTATGAGTAAGCAGAGTGAGTTTCATGCATGTGCCACCTTCCTAGTAAAAGTTAAGAGGGGGTGCTTATTCTGCCTGTTGTGAAAATAGGCCTGGCGTGATATGCACCCCCCCCTTTAAAATAATTCTGTTGATCCCAGCATCAAATGTTTTTCAGAGTACAGACATGGGACTAGTATGAGTAAGCAGAGTGAGTTTCATGCATGTGCCACCTTCCTAGTAAAAGTTAAGAGGGGGTGCTTATTCTGCCTGTTGTGAAAATAGGCCTGGCGTGATATGCACCCCCCCCTTTAAAATAATTCTGTTGATCCCAGCATCAAATGCTTTTCAGAGTACAGACATGGGACTAGTATGAGTAAGCAGAGTGAGTTTCATGCATGTGCCACCTTCCTAGTAAAAGTTAAGAGGGGGTGCTTATTCTGCCTGTTGTGAAAATAGGCCTGGCGTGATATGCACCCCCCCTTTAAAATAATTCTGTTGATCCCAGCATCAAATGCTTTTCAGAGTACAGACATGGGACTAGTATGAGTAAGCAGAGTGAGTTTCATGCATGTGCCACCTTCCTAGTAAAAGTTAAGAGGGGGTGCTTATTCTGCCTGTTGTGAAAATAGGCCTGGCGTGATATGCACCCCCCCCCTTTAAAATAATTCTGTTGATCCCAGCATCAAATGTTTTTCAGAGTACAGACATGGGACTAGTATGAGTAAGCAGAGTGAGTTTCATGCATGTGCCACCTTCCTAGTAAAAGTTAAGAGGGGGTGCTTATTCTGCCTGTTGTGAAAATAGGCCTGGCGTGATATGCACCCCCCCCTTTAAAATAATTCTGTTGATCCCAGCATCAAATGCTTTTCAGAGTACAGACATGGGACTAGTATGAGTAAGCAGAGTGAGTTTCATGCATGTGCCACCTTCCTAGTAAAAGTTAAGAGGGGGTGCTTATTCTGCCTGGTGTGAAAATAGGCCTGGCGTGATATGCACACCCTCCTAATTTTTTTCTCTGTTGATCCCAGCATCAAATATTTTTGACAGTACACACATGGGACTAGTATGTCTAAGCAGAGTCTGTTTCATGCATGTGCCACCTTCCTAGTAAAAGTTAAGAGGGGGTGCTTATTCTGCCTGGTGTGAAAATAGGCCTGCGTGATATGCACACCCTCCTAATTTTTTTCTCTGTTGAGCCCAGCATCAAATATTTTTGACAGTACACACATGGGACTAGTATGTCTAAGCAGAGTCAGTTTCATGCATGTGCCACCTTTGTAGTAAAAGTTAACAGGGGGTGCACATTCTGGCAGGTAGGAAACCAGCTCTGCCGTGATACGTACCCTCGTTGTTTTCTGTTGATCCTAGCATTTGAGACTAGTATGTGTAACCAGAGTCAGTTTAGTGCATGTGACAGCTTCACAGTTAGAGTTATGCTGGGGGTACATATCACAGGAAATGGAACACAATGCCTGCCATGAAATGCACCCCATCTGCATCATTTTGTTCCTTTGACCTCACTATTGGTGCTTTTAACTGCATGCAATTGGTGCCAAGATATGTATGAGTAAGTCTGACAACAGATAAGTCAGTGGTGGATGTGGAATTGGTTTATTATATTTTATCTTATAAAGCAGCAAGAAAAATGTTTAATTTCACAAAAACAAGTGTAGCTATTTGATGAAGAGAATATGCCCTTTAATGGTGAGAAACACATATAGGTTATGACTTGTCTATCAGGCATAGATCACATTACATTTTCATCAAGTGATATTCAGGATCAGAAGGCTATTGTTTCGACCTATATACAAGTTAACCCAATTAAAAGCACTTACTTTTGAACCTATGAATTGCAAGAAATGCTAGAATCATATTTAGTCTTGTGAAACGCCGTGTCAAATACATTCAACTTGCTCAAAGCAAAATTAAGTTAATTCATGTTGTAGTCATGGCTGGGGTGCTGAATTGGGTACAACACCGGTGTTGTACCCAATTCAGCACCCCCGGCGTCAGATGCACCCCCTCGCGGGAGCGCGCACCACTCGCTTGATCGGAAAGGAAAGCAGTTCGCCTAAACAAACGCAGGGGAAAATACTATACTACGATTTAATTATTTGTGAAAGAGATGGAAGAGAAGAACACAAGTGATTACAGTCTTTAAAACTGTTCTAAAGAGTACAAACAACCGATGTTTTTCTTCCAAAAAACTCGGATAATAGCGAACGCAAAAGAACACCTTTTTTTCTGTGGAAATATATAGCCTACCCCAGCCATGACTACAAAATGAATTAACTTAATTTTGCTTTGAGCAAGTTGAATGTATTTGACACGGCGTTTCACAAGACTAAATATGATTCTAGCATTTCTTGCAATTCATAGGTTCAAAAGTAAGTGCTTTTAATTGGGTTAACTTGTATATAGGTCGAAACAATAGCCTTCTGATCCTGAATATCTCTTGATGAAAATGTAATGTGATCTATGCCTGATAGACAAGTCATAACCTATGTGTGTTTCTCACCATTAAAGGGCATATTCTCTTCATCAAATAGCTACACTTGTTTTTGTGAAATTAAACATTTTTCTTGCTGCTTTATAAGATAAAATATAATAAACCAATTCCACATCCACCACTGACTTATCTGTTGTCAGACTTACTCATACATATCTTGGCACCAATTGCATGCAGTTAAAAGCACCAATAGTGAGGTCAAAGGAACAAAATGATGCAGATGGGGTGCATTTCATGGCAGGCATTGTGTTCCATTTCCTGTGATATGTACCCCCAGCATAACTCTAACTGTGAAGCTGTCACATGCACTAAACTGACTCTGGTTACACATACTAGTCTCAAATGCTAGGATCAACAGAAAACAACGAGGGTACGTATCACGGCAGAGCTGGTTTCCTACCTGCCAGAATGTGCACCCCCTGTTAACTTTTACTACAAAGGTGGCACATGCATGAAACTGACTCTGCTTAGACATACTAGTCCCATGTGTGTACTGTCAAAAATATTTGATGCTGGGCTCAACAGAGAAAAAAATTAGGAGGGTGTGCATATCACGCAGGCCTATTTTCACACCAGGCAGAATAAGCACCCCCTCTTAACTTTTACTAGGAAGGTGGCACATGCATGAAACAGACTCTGCTTAGACATACTAGTCCCATGTGTGTACTGTCAAAAATATTTGATGCTGGGATCAACAGAGAAAAAAATTAGGAGGGTGTGCATATCACGCCAGGCCTATTTTCACACCAGGCAGAATAAGCACCCCCTCTTAACTTTTACTAGGAAGGTGGCACATGCATGAAACTCACTCTGCTTACTCATACTAGTCCCATGTCTGTACTCTGAAAAGCATTTGATGCTGGGATCAACAGAATTATTTTAAAGGGGGGGGTGCATATCACGCCAGGCCTATTTTCACAACAGGCAGAATAAGCACCCCCTCTTAACTTTTACTAGGAAGGTGGCACATGCATGAAACTCACTCTGCTTACTCATACTAGTCCCATGTCTGTACTCTGAAAAGCATTTGATGCTGGGATCAACAGAATTATTTTAAAGGGGGGGGGTGCATATCACGCCAGGCCTATTTTCACAACAGGCAGAATAAGCACCCCCTCTTAACTTTTACTAGGAAGGTGGCACATGCATGAAACTCACTCTGCTTACTCATACTAGTCCCATGTCTGTACTCTGAAAAGCATTTGATGCTGGGATCAACAGAATTATTTTAAAGGGGGGGGTGCATATCACGCCAGGCCTATTTTCACAACAGGCAGAATAAGCACCCCCTCTTAACTTTTACTAGGAAGGTGGCACATGCATGAAACTCACTCTGCTTACTCATACTAGTCCCATGTCTGTACTCTGAAAAGCATTTGATGCTGGGATCAACAGAATTATTTTAAAGGGGGGGGTGCATATCACGCCAGGCCTATTTTCACAACAGGCAGAATAAGCACCCCCTCTTAACTTTTACTAGGAAGGTGGCACATGCATGAAACTCACTCTGCTTACTCATACTAGTCCCATGTCTGTACTCTGAAAACATTTGATGCTGGGATCAACAGAATTATTTTAAAGGGGGGGGTGCATATCACGCCAGGCCTATTTTCACAACAGGCAGAATAAGCACCCCCTCTTAACTTTTACTAGGAAGGTGGCACATGCATGAAACTCACTCTGCTTACTCATACTAGTCCCATGTCTGTACTCTGAAAAGCATTTGATGCTGGGATCAACAGAATTATTTTAAAGGGGGGGGTGCATATCACGCCAGGCCTATTTTCACAACAGGCAGAATAAGCACCCCCTCTTAACTTTTACTAGGAAGGTGGCACATGCATGAAACTCACTCTGCTTACTCATACTAGTCCCATGTCTGTACTCTGAAAAGTATTTGATGCTGGGATCAACAGAATTCTTTTAAAGGGGGGGGGGGGGTGCATTTCACAACAGGCAGAATAAGCACCCCCTCTTAACTTTTCCAAGGAAGGTGGCAGATTTATGAAATGGACTCCCCTCATCAGTCCTGTTTGTACTCTGACAAGTACAGTAGTGATGCTGGGAGAAACACACCACTTTCATGAAAATAATGTAATTGTTGAATTTAATTAGTTTTTATTTTTACACTAAATAGTATTTGCATCTGAAATGAATAGAAATGTAGGCAACATTCCTCACTCCCCACCATCGAGGCTGTCCAGCACAGAAGATGTCTGCGGAGGGCGCGCAGCATCACCAAGTACAGCTCCCACCCCAACCGTTCCCGGACTAGCAGGTTCAGGAACAGCTTCGTTCCTGGGGCTGTCTCCCTGCTGAACTCTGCACCTCCCTCCACCCCCCGCTGAACCCTGCAACATCCCCCCCCCCTGGCACATCGACCCCCAATGACTGTACTCCTCCCAGCCTTGACGGCCATGCACCTTGACCCACCTGTTCATTTGCACTGACTGCTTTATACTGTTTTACTGTACTACCTCAATCCACTTCACTCCACACCACTTGTTCTTCACCTTTCTTAACTGCACTTTACATACTGTACATAGTCTGATCTGCACTCCCCTCTGCTATTTAGCAAAACTGCTGCTCACTTTTATAGTCATGTTATAGTCTTATATTGTACTGCACATATCCTACTTCATACTGTACATTCTCATGTCTATAGTTTTTGTCATAAAAATGCTTTTCACGGTACGCAGATGAGACTAGTATGTGTAACCAGAGTCAGTTTAGTGCATGTGACAGCTTCACAGTAAGAGTAATGCTGGGGGTACATATCACAGGAAATGGAACACAAGGCATGCCATGTAATGCACCCCATCTGCATCATTTTGTTCCTTTGACCTCACTATTGGTACTTTTAACTGCATGCAATTGGTGCCAAGATATGTATGAGTTTGATAGGTCTGACAGCAGATAAGTCAGTGGTGGATGTGGAATTGGTTTATTATATTTTATCTTATAAAGCAGCAAGAAAAATGTTTAATTTCACAAAAACAAGTGTAGCTATTTGATGAAGAGAATATGCCCTTTAATGGTGAGAAACACATAGGTTATGACTTGTCTATCAGGCATAGATCACATTACATTTTCATCAAGTGATATTCAGGATCAGAAGGCTATTGTTTCGACCTATATACAGGTTAACCAAATTAAAAGCACTTACTTTTGAACCTATGAATTGCAAGAAATGCTAGAATCATATTTAGTCTTGTGAAACGCCGTGTCAAATACATTCAACTTGCTCAAAGCAAAATTAAGTTAATTCATGTTGTAGTCATGGCTGGGGTAGGCTATATATTTCCACAGAAAAAAAGGTGTTCTTTTGCGTTCGCTATTATCCGAGTTTTTTGGAAGAAAAACATCGGTTGTTTGTACTCTTTAGAACAGTTTTAAAGACTGTAATCACTTGTGTTCTTCTCTTCCATCTCTTTCACAAATAATTAAATCGTAGTATAGTATTTTCCCCTGCGTTTGTTTAGGCGAACTGCTTTCCTTTCCGATCAAGCGAGTGGTGCGCGCTCCCGCGAGGGGGTGCATCTGACGCCGGGGGTGCTGAATTGGGTACAACACCGGCACTGCTATAATTACAAAAGCTGGACGACTTTTACTTTGAAAATGTGTTATGGTCCTGCCACATAGTAAACTTTCGGTCAGTGAGTACCTCGACACTTTTGAACCAACGTAATGTTAAGTTATTGAAGTAAAAAGAAAGTAAGACATTAGATTGTATGTATTCATCTGTTTATGTTAATACATTTTCTAGCACAGATTCTGTCAAAAAGGCTACATTGTTGGATACACGTAGCGTGCGTGAGCGTGAATATTCGAAATTACATAGGTAATTTAAAAATGGGTTAATAGCAAAGTTGATGATCTGCTAAATACTCAGTAGCTTGTATAGTTCTGCTTTGAAACTTGATGAACACTACATGGACAAATAGCATGTGCAATTACAAGTGTGACCGTTTAGCGAACACCATAGCGTATAAGTCTTGACTCCGAATTGAGGGACACCTACAAAGGCTTTCGTGACTTCACGTACGTTAATATGCTACGTTTTTTCGTGTTTCGTTTCTGTAACGTTATCTTTGAAAAGAGTAGCAACAAAATCATATCACACTAGAGACCCACACTTTAACCTAATATGTGTAAACGATAATGCATGAGACACATCTAAAGCATTAAGCTACATATTAGGTATTGCAAAGTTAAGTGTGGTTGTCAAAATAGCTTTATTAAATTACACTGGTGGAGAATACAATGTTGATTCTTGTGTTTGTGACATTTATTCTTGATTGAATCTTGATCTCTACATCAAACCAGCTGAAGCAAACACATCTTTGCTTTCTTCATAGGACTGCCAGGAGAGTTAAAGACTGAGGCTGAACCAACATCTGGCAGGAAAGAGTGCACCACTGCCAAGATTGCACATGGCAATGAATACAGGTGTTACAAACCCAGCCTACAAAAGTGGTTCATGCTACGTGTGAACATACAACAAGTGAAAATGATGAAGCAGCCACACAGCGCCTCAATCCCATCACCACAACCAAAACTTGTGTGTAAAGGTGAATGTAACATCACAGCATGTTCTGATCCTAAGTCAGCTGAATGTATTGTGGTTCCCATCAGTGTTAAACCAGAGCCAGATTTAGATCCATATTTTCTCTCACTTGAGTTGCCCTCGAGAGAATCTGAAATCAGTCTAGATGATCAGAAGATGAAGTTTGATCTTTTGAACCTCAAATTGGAGATTAAGTCTGAACTGTCCACTGAGGAACATATTTCTTTTGATGTTGCTGAGATGATTGTGGACCCGTTCAAAGACTGTTTGGTCAAACCTGAGAATGAGCAAGTACACAACCATGATATTCCAGAACACTCAGAAAAAAGTCTGGGTGCATTCTCAGAAGAAAGTATGCTGTATCCAACACCACAAGCAAAAGATCACAACATTTCTGAGGCGTCGGTGCTTAATGAGACTGAAGGATTAAACCAGGAAGGCCGCGTTTGTCATCGTCTGAGGTATAGAAGCCAAGTGCAAAAGAGACATGTGAAACAACTACAACACAGTGAGAAAGAAACTTGTGAAGCAAAGACCAAACAAAAAAACTCGACAACGCAGGCCTGCTCGCTTTGTGGTAACATCTTCGCCAACTCCAACAGTTTGCGGGTTCACATGCGGATACACACCGGGGAGAAGCCGTACGTCTGCTCCACCTGTGGGAAAGCGTTTGCACACTCCCACTGGCTAAAAGACCACACACGGATCCACACAGGTCAAAAAAAGCCAGACAAAATGCAGAGATTCCCCTGCAGCAAGTGTGACAAGACCTTTTCCAGGGCCCATGGCCTTCGATACCACATGCGCCGACACACACGGGAAAGGCCGTATGCTTGCTACTTGTGTGAGAAACGCTTCATTAATGTCAGTGACCTGAACCAGCACATTAAGGGCCACTCCAACATCAGGCCTTTTGTTTGCACTGAGTGTGGAAACAGCTTCCACCGCCGGTGTACACTAGAGAAACACCAACGTATCCACACAGGCGAGAGGCCATACAACTGTCCAGAGTGTGGGAAAGCCCTACGATATAAATACTCTTTAACCATGCACATGAAGACCCACAAAAAAGGATGAACTGAATAAGATTTTGTTAATCAGCGTGAAGTTTATCCACTTGAGTGACCTGAGGCGACATGTTAGAGGTCACATGAGACCACCCCACTCTTGTGATGAGTGTGGACGGCAGTTCCACCAAGTCAGCATTCTACGAAAACACCTGCATATACACACCGGAGAGCGGCCGTTCAGTTGCATCCCCTGTGGGAAATCATACCGTCACCAAGATTCTCTTAGACTTAGACAGCACCTTAAATTTCACAAACAATATTGTTAAGTTGTGAATAAAAATAAAAACTTTGAAATTCACCAAAAAGCTAGCTTTCATTTTCTGTCATGTTATCGATTATTCCACAGGCACTGAATTTGGCCACCTGCAGATGGTGCAGCAAAGTGCTGTGAGTGTTACAATTAATGATTGAAATCAGTTAGAACTCTAAAATAGGCAGCTGCAAAATGGCTATGCAATGTTATCCCATGGGGCAAACATCTGCGTGAAGTAAACCGCTTGTTTTCCCACTGACAGCCTCATAATGTTACTAAGTGTCTGACAACATAGAAATGATCCCTACAGAGATCCTTGTGTCTCAATAACTGTAAAGAAACTAGAAAATGATTGTTTCTAATGACAGCTCTAATGTTTAACTTTATAGTAGCCTAGTGTTGGAACCGAATATTGATGTTTTCCTGTTGTGTCAACATGAACTAAGTGCTTACATTATTTTGTATTATCTTACTCTGTAACCCATGTCCCTGGTGAGGATACTCTGTCTGTGTCTCAGTAAGAGCAAATAGCCCAGACTAGACTCATTAGCATTCAAATGGCTTATGTGAGGATTCAGGCTCTCCAGTAGCATTTGAACTCATTCACTCCCCACCCACCCCCACTTTCACCTTTTGTCCTCTGTAGGGCCAATGATTTTCCGTTTTAAAAAAAATGCATTTTCCGTTTCACATTTGGTGAATTCCGTTTTTTTTCCGTTTCAGCTCATTTTGTTCACCCTGAGGTAGATTGATGGCTTAAAATGAGTGAATAATATGTGCCCTTCTTAGATTGTTGTTTGCCAGCCATCAACAGAACAGAAGACTATACATTTTTTGTTTTAAATGCGATTGGGAAGACGAGCGCGTGAATGTGACTGAATGTGGCTTTAGCGGATATCTGTGGGTCAACCGTTGAAAAGGGGGGCGTGGCCGGAGCAGAGTTCAGCGCAGACGTGACATTTTCTCAGTGGTTTTGTTCTTTAATTAATGTTTGTTCATCGTTGCAATCGTTGTTGTGTTTATTTGAAAGAAATATAGCCTTGCAGCCCAAAATACAGGGGAATTTGGGCGATTTGTATGAACAAAATGATGTTTCCGTTTCAAAGTTGCAATTCCGTTTCAAAGTGTTCATTCCGCGAATTCCGTCCGTTTTCTGTTATCGCGGAAAATCATTGGCCCTACCTCTGCTGCTCCCCTGTATTCTCCCACCTGACTGATGGTATAAATGCCAACATCTTATCACTGTCAGGTAGGCCATTCTCTGAGCAACAATAAAGGTAACATAAACTCCAAAATCCTGACTATGTCTTCCGGTCCATTCTCCAAGTTTGGTGTGCTCATTAGATTCCAACACTAGTGTAGTAGGAAAATGAGAGAATGAATGAAAACAACAAGTAAGAAAGGAATTAAAACAGGTGAATCAGAATCAGTATCTATCTAACCTCTATGGTAGTCTGACAGGACACTGAAGTAGTTTTAGATTGTGAGCACCTTTGTTCCATCTATTAGTGAAGTGTAATAAACTTTTAAAAAATACACTTTGAAATGGATCAGGAGATAATCTTGTCAGCAGAAAAGAACAGGCCTGGATAAGCTTCGGAATTCCATGGGAAAGTACACTAGTGGGTTTTAATGTTGACTCTCACAAACTACACCATTAGCTCAGAAACGGGTGCGATTTTTTTCTGGATCCGGAGGCCCTTCCCATGAAATAAAATGGGTACAGCCAGGCCCAGGGATGGTCTAACCTGATGAGGAGCCTATGTGTATAAAAGAGAAAACAAAGAGTGTAACGATTCAATACATTCCTGGGATGTGCTCTGGTTATGCTGTTGGTGTTTTACTGGCAAATAAACAATTTTACAGATAGCGTCCTTCCTGCTATCACCCTCTGTCCTCTGTTCCCACCCCTCCCCCCACAGATGCCCCCCTCCCACTCCACTGTCTCCCCTGCCATCACCTGTAGGGGGTGGTCTCACCTCCGTCCCTTGTATTCTACCTGAATGGTATAAATGCCAACACATTCATACAATCAGATAGGCAATGCTCTGAGCAACACACTTACAGAGTGTCTCCACACAGAAATAAACAGAAATCTCGACTACGTCTTCCAGTCCGTTCTCCAAGTTTGGCGTGCTCATTAGATTCATCTGGTCCTACGTCTCCGATCTTCGTCTCCCCGAAACAGCAAAAAAGAATCGGAGCCGACGCTTCTAACATTGTGAATGGGAGAGGTAAGCGATTTACGCTAATTCTATTTACAGAATTGTTTTAGCCGGAGTGAGAGTTCAGAGAAGAAAAAGCTTACGGTGTGCGTGGTAGCCTACGTGCTGCCTGCAGTGGGGTTCCTGTCTTTGGATACCAGGGCAGTTCGTACGCTCCGTCGGTTATACCGTGTCGAATGGACCATGCACTGATTGATCAATTAGATTATATCAACCTTTAGGCTGTGATAACTTAACACAGCAATGATCAAGTCTCTGGTCTAGCATATATTTCGACTGATGTTTTCACAACACGATTTTGTTCTTCTTCTTGTAATTTGTGGAAGTAGTAGTAGAATTGTTGTATAATACTGAATGAGTGACTGAAGGAACGAGCCAGCAAGACCATCTAACTTGAAATAGACCAATTTTTAACTTGAAATAGACAAAAGCTGGACGACTTTTACTGTGAAAATATGGTATGTCCCTGCCACATAGTTTACTTCCGCTCGGGTGTCTTCAACAGAAAGCCGCTGAACCTATGTAACATCAAGTGGTTGAAATAGTCAGTAGCACTAGCTAGTTCTGCTTTAAAACAGACAAACATAGCGTATCTTTTCCTCTGTCAAACAGGTGTTTGGCTCCGAACTGACAGATTACAACAAATGTGCGTTGAGAAGCGACAGATTACAACAAATGTGCGTTGACAAGCTATGTTTTAAACATTTATGTTTCGCATCTGTAACGCTAACTTTCAAAAGAAAAGCAAAAATTCATGTGAGTGTTCTCTTGGGGAAAATAAGGTACAGGCGATGATACATGATGAGCCACATCTTAGCCTTACATATTGGATCAAAGTTAAGTGTGATTGTCAAAGTAGCTTGATTAACTTAAACGTTAGATGTCGGAGGATACAAGGTTGGATCTGGTGTTTGTGACATTATTTCTTGATTGAATCTTGATAGCCTACAGTGTAGGCTACACTCTACATCAAACAAGCTAAAGCAAACAAATCTTTGCTTTTTCCATAGGACTGCCCAGAGAGTCAAACACTGAGGCTGAACCAACATCAGGGTGTGGAGGAGTGCACCAGTGCCAAGATTGCACACTGTAATCGAAGGAAATGAATACAGGTGTTACAAACCCAACATAGAAAAGTGGTTCATGCTACGTGTGAACATACGACAAGTGAAAATGATGAAACAGCCACACAGCGCCTCAATCCCATCACCACAACCAAAACTTGTGTGTAAAGGTGAATGTAACATCACAGCATGTTCTGATCCTAAGTCAGCTGAATGTATTGTGGTTCCCATCAGTGTTAAACCAGAGCCAGATTTAGATCCATATTTTCTCTCACTTGAGTTGCCCTCGAGAGAATCTGAAATAAATCGAGATGATCAGAAGATGAAAATTGATCTTTTGAACCTCAAATCAGAGATTAAGTCTGAACTGTCCACTGATGAACATATTTATTTTGATGTTGCTGAGAGGATTGTGGATCCGTTCAAAGACTGTTTGCTCAAACCTGAGAATGAGCAAGTAAACAACCATGAAATTCCAGAACACTCAGAAGAAAGTCTGGGTACATTGTCAGAAGAAAGTATGCTGTATCCAACACCACAAGCAAAAGATCACCACAACAATTCTGAGGTGTTGGTGCTTAATGAGCCTGAAGGATTAAATCAGGAAGGCCGCATTTGCCATCTTCTGAGGTATAGAAGCCAAGTGCAAAAGAAACATGTGAAACAACAACACCACAGTGTGAAAGAAACTTGTAAAGGCAGAAAACGTAAAACCTGTGAAGCAAAGACCAAACTAAAAAACTCGACAACGCAGGCCTGCTCGCTTTGTGGTAACATCTTCGCCAACTCCAACAGTTTGAAGGTTCACATGCGGATACACACCGGGGAGAAGCCGTACGCCTGCCCCACCTGTGGGAAAGCATTTGCACACTCCCACTGGCTAAAAGACCACACACGGATCCACACAGGTCAAAAAAAGCCGGCTAAAATGCAGACATTCCTCTGCAGCAAGTGTGACAAGACCTTTTCCAGGGCCGATGGCCTTCGAATCCACATGCGCCGGCACTCACAGGAAAAGCCGTATGCTTGCTCCATGTGTGAGAAACGCTTCGTCGATATCAATGACATGTACAAGCACATTAAGCTCCACTCTAACATCAAGCCTTTTGTTTGTACGGAGTGTGGAAACAGCTTCCACCGTCAGTACACACTAGAGAAACACCAGCGTATCCACACAGGCGAGCGGCCATACAACTGTCCAGAGTGTGGGAAAGCCTTACGGTATAAATACTCTTTAACCATGCACATGAAGACCCATAGAAAATGATTAACTATACACTAGGATGGAAGAAGAATGGACAGGAAGATAAGATTTTTTTGTTAATCATGTTTTTATTTCTACACATCTGGACTACTGTCATGCACTGTTTACTTGGTTAAATCAGCCTTGCTTTGCTCAACTTCAGGTGGTGGAGAATTCAGCAGCCAGGCTTTTAACAAGAACTCACAGGTCTAAGCACATGTATCCAATTTTAGTGTCTGTCCACAAGCTTCTGGTATGTTTTTGCATGAATTTCAAGGTTTGGGGGATTATGTATAAAGCACTCAATGGCGTGGCATCAAATTATATATCAGAGCTTCTACACCCCTATACTCCTGTGAGATCACTCATCAGGGTCCGCAGGCTGTTCCAGAGTTCAGACTAAAAACCAAAAACTAAGGGTGAATTTCTCCTTTGCCATTTTGGACCCTAAAATCTAGAACGGCTTTCCCTGTGTCAGATCGGCTTAAACCTCATTTCTTGATTCCTGAGTTACTGGTGTTTTATTGGTCATGGGGGTACTTTAAGGGTATTATTTTGTTAATGAATTCTAATGAAATAAAGATTTGTACTTGGGTATCCATTAGGGCTGCAACTAACGATTATTTTGGTAATCGATTTATCTATCGACTAATTTTTCGATTAATCGACTAATCTAATGATTATTTCCCATAGCAAATTAAAATAACGACTCAAAATGTTGGAATTTGAATTTCAAATGTATTTGAGTAACAAATGTAATCATAATACATAAATTAAATAGTAATACAAATTAAAGTGCAAATATGCTTTTAAAAGTAAAGAGAAAGTGCAAATAAAGTTTTAAAAGTAACTCAAATTAGCAATCAAGCCTCTGCAAGTGCAAAATAACGCAAGAATAACTGGGCTGCAAGTGACATTCAAATTCAACTTATGAAATATATATTTTTTCCAGAATCTTTTGTTTGAAGAATGCTAAGTGGAGGAGGTTAACTAATCAGAACAAACGAAAATACAGGCTACTCTGATAATTCACTGATTTACTACATTGCACTTAACATAAATGAAATAGCGTTAGCAAGCATCCTCCATGAGACGTTCCGTTTTCCAACATGTAAGCTTAAACCTTACTATAAGTTATAGATATATCATATATGTCTATGATAATTGCTGCTAGACACTCACTGTTCTTGTGCTCCCACAGCTCATTCTCTTTGAAATACTGGAATAGTGCTTCTTTAACTACTAATAATTGACCATCATTGAGAAAAATGACAACTTTCTGTTAGCCATATCTCATATGCAGCAGCTACTAAAGCTAGCTTTGTTTATTGTTTCCATGGTAACGTCTCAGAATAATTCGCTTTTCAGTCGGCCATTTCTGATATGCAGCACATGAAGGTACGAGAACGGAGGGCAAAGAAAACGGTGCATGGTTTGTATGCTAGGCTATTTGCAGATTCTGTTCCATTTTTCTCAATGATAGTCAATTATTATTAGTTAAAGATGCACTTCCTATAGTGCATTGCAATGCCGAATGAAAATTACCGGTAGCTCTGCTAGCGTCTGCCAAAAAAAAAAATATATATATTATATATATATATTATGACGCGTCGACAAAAAAAATCATCGTCGACAATTTTTCATAATCGACATCGTCGATTACGTCGACTAATCGTTGCAGCTCTAGTATCCATTATATTTTCAGTTCTTCTTACTAGTGAATTTCCACTACTAATATCAGTCTGATCTGATATCAGAATCAGAATCAGAATCAGAAAGGTTTTTACTGCCAAGTAGGTTTTCACCTACGAGGAATTCTTTGTGGTACAATGGTGCAAACAATAAACATACACAATAAACAATAAACAATACACATATTAGGTTACAGCAGGAGTGTGCAAAAAAGGGATTAGAGTCCGTGTTGGGGGGCGGGGGTCCCGGGCCTTGTTGATGAGGCCAACCGCAGACGGGAAGAAGCTGCTCAGGTGGCGTGAGGTTTTGGTCCTGATGGACCGCAGCCTTCTGCCGGAGGGGAGTGGCACAAGGAGTTTGTGTCCAGGGTGGGAGGGATCAGCCATAATCTTCCCTGCACGCCTCAGGGTCCTGGATGCATACAAATCCTGGAGAGATGGCAAATTGCAGCCAATCACCTTCTCCGCAGAACGAATGACACGCTGCAGTCTGCTTTTGTCTTTGGCAGTGGCAGCAGCGTACCAGATGGTGATGGAGGAGGTGAGGATGGACTCAATGATGGAGGTGTAAAAGTTCACCATCATTGCCTTTGGCAGGTTGAATTTCTTCAGCTGCCGCAGGAAGTACATCCTCTGATGTGCCTTTTTGGTGAGGGAGATGATGTTTAGCTCCCACTTGAGGTCCTGGGAGATGATGGTGCCCAGGAAGCGGATGGACTCCACACTGTCAACTGGGGCGTCACTCAGGGTGATGGGGTTGGGAGGGGCTGGGTTCTTCCTGAAATCGACAACCATCTCCACTGTTTTCAGTGCGTTGAGCTCCAGATTGTTCTGTCCACACCAGGTCACCAGATGGTCAATCTCCCACCTGTAGGCAGACTCATCACCACCAGAGATGAGCCCAATGAGGGTGGTGTCGTCCGCGAACTTGAGGAGCTTGACGGACTGGTGACTGGAGGTGCAGCTGTTGGTGTACAGGGAGAAGAGAAGAGGGGAAAGAACGCAGCCTTGAGGGGAACCGGTGCTGATGGTCCGGGGGTCAGAGACATGTTTTCCCAGCCGCACGTGCTGCCTCCGAAAACATACTTCATATATCTCACTTTTGCATAGAGAACAGCATGTTATAGCAATAATAATGACATTACACTCTCTCTAACATTGTCTGCATTTATTATTAAGGTGTTTTCATTTTTGTATTTAGATGATCTGAATGAATGATGTGCTTGTGAAATATAATTTATTTCACGAAATTGTCAGAAACCGTGTTTCTTGATTCTTTTGTGAGGTTTTGATATATCCCTGATTTTTCTTCACAAATTAAGCCCCGTCATTCCCGTTGCTAAGAAAGGTAAACTACTGATACCCGTTTTTAACTGTCTCCGATTTTACTGTTGCGTTGTATTACATTCCAGAAGTCCCTAGTTACGCCGCGATTCAACCCTACCCACTCCAGGACTGAACGGAGGCCGGTTGCTTCAGTCTCGTAAATGGAAACAAAACAAGTTTCCCCCAGACGCTGGAGTTTTCCCCACGACTGGAAATGCGCATACAAAGAGTGTTGTTTTGAAAGCGAGGCTCTGCTCAGTATATTGTGACTGTTCTCATACTTTCATGACTTAATGACATCACTCTATTATATTGTCAAATTCTATGAATAGGTGGACACACATAGTGCTCAAAATTGATCTTGATTACTACTACATTCAAATATAATCGGACAATAAGCAAACTCCTATTTAAAGTCTACTCAAGGTGTCCTCACCACTCTGAGACTGGGAGTGTAGCCTCCGAGATGTCAATGAGAATGGCCTCGGATGAGGGGAATCTTGGAGAACTGAAGGATGCTTGTGGGGCAGAGGGAGCCCACCTCTTGCCTGAAACCTCCTTGAAGGTCAACCCTGAGGGCCTTTGGAGATACTCCTGTCCAAGCCAACAGCCCAGCGGAGCCCATGAGTGAGGCCCAGGCTTATGACCAGGTAGCACCATCAGTATTGTATGATTTTCTAAAAGCTTTTGTATATTAATTGTGACTGCATGAAGATCATTCAACATTTCAGTTTCAAATTCTGTTTGCTGAGCTTTTTTGTCCCTTAACAGCACCAAGCTAATGAAAGTCCTCTGGCTGAGACAAAAACGGCTTGAGGAAGTCTCCACAGGTATGTAGATTCACAGACTATTCAGAAATATTAAAATAACTAACCACCTTGTCTTGTACTTCATGATTGGTAGGCCCCAAGGCACCCGATTGGCTTGGTACTATGAGAGGCATGGAGCTTCCTTCGAGCAGATTAACACAATTGCCTCCATATCACATGAGGTAATTTACATCTGCAGCACATCTACATATTTCATGTGCAGTGGCTATTGGACCACAACTTATACCTATACATCTACTGAAAACACTATCCAATTTCATCACTGTGATGGTAAGAAAATATAGTAACTATGAACCTTTCCTTAACTGACAGACTACTATGTTACAAGCATATGGCCCAATGCGTTGTCCAATGGTTTGGTCAAAGAATGGTTTGACAGGTTTATCATCACGTGATTCCATGTGGTTGTGGGCACCTCTGGTCTGCCCATTTCTGCTATATGGCCATCCAAATAGAGCCTAGTTTTCTTTACGATCAAAAGTCTAAGCTGACCAAGAAAGTACTTAACCAGTAATACAAGATCTGCCCCCTCTTTTACTGAAGCCTGCCATTTAGGATGTTTGCTTGTGATGCTGCAATACAGAGAACTAAGGTTTATGAATACCTATTGTCTCACTGGAGGCAATCCATATCCAAGTTTCCAGGTATATTTTTTTTAATCAAAGTTTCTTGTATCATAGTTAATGTGTCAAAAGGTACTATTGAATGGCCATCAGTCTTTTTGCTTTCTTTTTAAATAACACCCACATTTTTGGGGTCCTGTATCCCTGGAGACTTTTCAGGGCAGGACACTTTACTGAGGCCTTGATATACGTGGAGGCCTTTAGGACCTCAATGAGCCTCAACCTCAACCTCAGCCTCAGCCATATCTCAGCTCTGGACAGAGGAATGGATGTGTTCAGACCAGTACCTGCTGAGAGGGACCTTCCTTCTTTTCCACTCCAGGACTTTGCTGAGGCCCAGAGTGTTGACTTCACCTCTGCTCCTGTGGCCCTGCGACTAGATGTTGGGAAAAAGGAGAGTGAACTCTCCCCTGTGTACCTGGACACCTGCGATAAGCCCTCAAACTCAGAAGACAGCATTCCAGCCTGCTTGAGCAACCCAAAGTTGCTGAAAGTCAACCCAAAGAAAAATAAATGTGCCATAAAGGTTCGTACAAGTGACAAAACATGTCCAAAGCATTGAGTGATTGTGCTTTTCCTCTGCTTTGTTTGTCTTTGGTCTTTTTAGGTTTGAGTGTGACTTCATGATGTGATTTTTGTTTGGTTACAGCGGTTTTGGATCCGCTGCTTCGGCTGGTAAGGAGAAACATTTTGACCGCATTTGATCTTACTAAGAATTAATTAACCTATTTTTAATAAACAAGTCTGCATTCTATGAAAATCTAAACATTTCTTTCACAATAAGGTTATATATTATGATGACCGGTTATTCTTGAAAACCACCAAAGAATCCTAAAAGATGGTTTGAAGTAGAACAGACCTTCAGCTTTTGTAACAGCTCTTGTTCTGTATTGCAATAAAATTAGTTTGTGTTGAGCCGAAAATATGAGTTCTCATTTGAGGGAAAAGCTCACCTAATAGATAGTGAACGTAAACAAATCTCTGTCTTAAGCGAAATTTATGCTACTCCGATTTCACAGTCGGACATAGGGAACGCCTCTCCGGACATAGGGAACGCCTCTCCGAACACAGGGAACGCCTCTCCGACTTTTTTTATTATTTTTTTTATATATATTTTTTTATTTTCCTTCATGTTATGGACTGAACATAGCACATATTTACAAAACAGTCATCACGGTCATGAATATAATGTAGTACAATACAGAGTATATAAAATAAAAAAGAAACATCCAAAAGAAAACATTGATCGGGTTTACAGTATTAGGAGTCAGTCATGGCCCTTTATGTACAACAGTAGAGGGTCCCAGATCTTATTATAGTATTTCAATTTATCATTGTTGTGATATCTGATCTTTTCGAGGCTAAGTACATTCCCCATTTCTCTTAGCCACATTTCATAACTTGGTGCTGAGTCACTTTTCCACATAAGCAGAATAATTTTTTTCGCCACAACCATACCTAAAGAAACAGCTTGAGCTTCATATGTATTAGCCAACAGTAGAGCCCCTGTCCCTCCTAAGATCGCAACCAATGGATCTGGTTTCAAATTCTTCTTAAAGGCTTTAGAGAAGCATTGGAAAATATCAAACCAGTAAGATGACAACTTTGTACAAGACCAAAGCGTGTGAGCAAGTGTTCCTTCAGAAATCTTACATCTGTTACAGTGGGGATGTCGATGGGTCAAACGTATGTATCTTTGTCCTGCAATAGTACAACCGGTGTAATGTCTTAAACTGTATCAAGTTATGTCGGACATTAACTGAACAATCACTTATATTTGCCAGACATTGTTCCCAGAACCCCTCGCCTATCTCCTCATTTAACTCACTGGCCCATGCCTGTCTGTGAGCAGAGGAATCTTTAGGTGTACGCTCAATCAAAGTTTGATAGAAATATGAGACCGCCCCTTTCCAGAGGGGGTCAAATCTGTTGATTAAATTTAGAGTTTCATGGCAGGGTTTGTTTGGATAACTGGGTATGTGTTTTGTATTTAAAATACTCAAAATACTTTCTCCAGTGTTTAGGCAGAAGGAGATTTTTTTTCTGTCGGATTCTACCATTAGACTGTCTGATCTGCCTCTGAATGTCATTGTCGAATCAGGCAGCAGTCAGGCAAAAGTGGTGCTTCAAATGGCCCTGCCCCTTTTTGGGTGAAATGGAAATCGCCCCAGATCTCTCTCATTGACTCTCATGTTAAATCAATTTTTTCACAAAACAGGGCTGTGTTCGAAAACTTAGTTGCTATCTTGATCCTTGTCAATTTATCTTCATTAGTACGCTGACTAAAAGGAGGTTCTTTCAAAGAGCGAATCGAGTTGTTACACTGAACGTTAGCCAGCTTGACAGAATGTGACTTGATCAAAGCCGCATGACGTCCTTATACGCAATTACGTATGACGAAATCACGGTGGGGCAAGCCCTCCCGGAAGCCATAGAGATTGCATTGAGAGCCCTGTTTTGTGAAAACACGAGAGTCACACAGCTGCTGCCTGCAAAAATATATACAGTATATACATAATCAATCAAGTTGTTGTCTTTTAATAGCTTTGCTTAGTTACACTGACATTCTGTGACTGTTTTTCCTTTTTGTGGGGTTCACCAGAGCTTTGTGTACATTATATAGCCCCAGGGTGCGCGGGGGGAGGGGGCGTGCCGGCGGTTACAAACATGGAAAAAAAAGGGTACGGGACTAAAATGTTTGGGAACCACTGCCTTACTAGGGCCCGTCATAATAGCCTGCACCTGGGCCCGTGGTAACTACGTTACGCCACTGTATAGCCCAAACCTTCTTCAAAGCCACACATCCACCTTATGTCGGCCAATGGGACATTTGGTATCTCATACATTTTTACATTTACATACATTTAGTCATTTAGCAGACGCTTTTATCCAAAGCGACTTACATATGTACGACTTACAATGTATACATTTTACACTGATGGCACACTGCACATCAGGAGTAATTAGGGGTTCAGTGTCTTGCTCAAGGATGCTTCGACAGGGAATCGAACTAGCAACCTTCTGATTACTAAACGACTTATCTACCACTGTACCACTGTCGCCCCACTGTCTCGAGTGCCTTCTGTTTTCAGGTCTAGTCTGCCATCTTCATAAGAGTTGTTACTCCTTCAGGTAAGATCTGTTGTGTTCAGGGTTCACATGATTTTCCAGGGAATGTTTCTACGTCAACACTTCCTGTGGTCTTATTTTATCATTCAAAATCTAACTTAATCTCAATCTAAATCTAGGCTGACTTCATCACCTTGTGGTATGATGTCCTTACCCTTTTTTATCATTGTCTATGGGCCATGTATATTACTTTTGCTCCTACATTTTGTTCTGATTGGTAGTAAATAATGACGACCTCCACGACGAGCTTCGACAAGGCATTTCTAATAGAGTGATGGCTAGGAGACACTTCTCTTTCCTTTTTTCCCATTCTGGGGTCATATCATAAATCATCCTGCTCTTTAGGGGGACCAGCTGGTGGCACCGGGATCAAGGGTCGAGTGTTGGTGCTGCCTACTTCAGACGTGGTAGCCTGTCCAGATTGGTAATTGGATCATTGTCTGGGCTCTGAGCTCGAGCCTCACTATCTGAGGCAGAGAATATTGGCTGGTTTTGTTCAGCCCATTGGGGTTCTCCTGCTTCGGTCTCTTTATCTGTTTCTGGATTGTTAACTCTCTTACTCTGACTCTCTCTCTACCCGTGTTTGTAGGTGGAGGTTCTGGGTCTTTGTAACAGTGGTTCAAGAAAATTAGATTAGATTGCATGTAATAATGTTTGTGTCCAAAAATCCATAATAATGATTGTTACCTAGTGGGGGATTGATTAATCACACACTAAAGTACATAACAGACTTAGTAGACTAGAAAAGGCCTATATAACGGGCCTACAAAGGCTGCTCCTGAGATTTTTTTTATTTTATTTTGCCGTACCTCTAGATGGCGATGGCAGTTTGTACCAGACAGGCTCTTGTTTGAACCACATCATTTCTGAAGCCTTTCACACCTGGACAGAAATTACCTTACGCCCAGCGTCCTGGTATGTTTTTTCACATAAAATTAAACTAGTTGGCATAGTAGGTTAGCCTACGTCACATATAACCTGTCCTACCAAATGGTTTTAATTCGTGTTCAGAGGGCAATGTCTCTGGAACCATCAGGGAAACGATCAAAAGCCTAAAAATATAGATGCAATACAATTGGAATGTTCTGACAAGACTTTTGATATGTTTCTGAAAGAAGAAGAGAACAGTCAGAGAATTAAAACACGAAGAAATGTCTCAGACTCTGCTTTACATTCTCCTAACTTTACATTATCCTGCCCATGTTGCACTAAGTTCACTCCTAAAGCAGAAGGAATATGGAATGGAGAAAGAGTGCCAACCAGTTAAAGGCTGAAGAAGCAGAGACGAAAGTCAGGTGAAGACAACCACTGTGAGAATTGTGGAAAAGCTTTCTCTTCCAGGGCCACCATCAGGGTGTGGACTTTAGTGGAGTGGACTACTGTCAAGGACATGACTATGTCTGTCACAGACACTTAAGGGAAGAGTGCCTCTGTGTTTACATAGCAAGTAGAAATAATGAAGCACCATTACCCCAGTGAATGTGTTAAAGTTCTAATTAATATGAAACCAGAGCCAGATCTGGATCCATGCTGTCTTTCACATGAGTTGGAGTCGAGAGAATCTGCAATCAGTCTACACAATCACGATATGAAGTTTAAGGCAAAGTCAGAACTGTGCACTGATAAACATCTATCTTAAGGTTGCTGATATGATTGTGGCCCATTCCAAAAAAGTGTGTAGCATATTTTCTTAAACTAGAGATACATGGATTGATTCAGCAGTATGAAAGGCCTTGTTTAACAATTACATAGGCTGAACAGCTGTGAAAGGTATACAAACTAAAAAAAGGAGATAATTGACTTTGCAGGGGCCCCACCAGGCACCCTTGGAGACACAACCCTGATGAGGGGGTAACGCTCACAAAGAGCTCATATTAGGAGATATATAGGCTAATATTAGATAGGTAGTTCAGGTAAACAGCCGTACAGAAATAACCACAAGACATGCCTGAACTTGTTTCTCACTCCCCCTCTCCACTATATAAGGCCGACCCTCCTCATGGCCATTTTGTGGGTCAAGTCAAGCGGAGTTGGAGAAGTCATCATCAAGGAGTGCTTTGGACAATATCACGATCAGAGACATTCATACCGTGCGTCATTGAGAGAGTGAGTGTTCATTGTTATGTGTCATTTAGCGATTTAGTATGTTTCATATCAGTGTAGATAATATCTGTTAGTCATTTAGTATAGTAATCATTCACTGTCTTGTCATATCTCATTCATGTTACTGCTACTTTGAAGATTTACCGTTGGTAACGGAGATACTGGAATGTCCACCGTTACGTGGCACGGTATTAAAGGGACAGATCCGTATTTATATCATAGCCATCATAATCACCGTTTGTATATACTGTTTCATCTTTATTGTATTTAATTGTATATATTTGTCATTGTATCATTTCATAGAAACCACGGTCTTCAGTATCATCCAGTTGGATACAAGGATAGTCCCTTACAAGGAGTCCCTTACAAGGATAATTGCATTCAAGGATTCATGAGTGATAGAAGTCGTTAACACCGATAATTCTGTCATTCATTACACGGATTCTATCAGTCAGTTCACGGTCTTTAATCATTCAAGGATTCATGTGTGTTAGAAGTCCTTTACACGGATAATTCTAGCATTCATTACACGGATTCTATCAGTCAGTTCACGGATAACTCAATTCACGGTCATTCAAGGATTCATTGTTGGATATAAGTCCTTTACACGGATAGTTATATTCATGGGCATCATTCCTTTATCTACCACTTCATGTCTTGCGAGTGTGTGTGTGTTCAATAAACACCGTCATCATTGGAACTTTGGCATCCATGCTTGTTCCTACCGGACAGTCTGTGGCGATTGTCACCTAGTCATTCAGTAATCAGTAATAGTCCTTTTGGGATTCAATCAATATCCCCTATTTTATACATGAGACACATCTAAGCATTAAGCTACATATTGGGTATTGCAAAGTTAAGTGTGGTTGTCAAAATAGCTTTATTAAATTAGACTGGTGGAGAATACAAGGTTTAATCTTGTGTTTGTGATATTATTTATTGATTGAATCTTGATAGTCTACAGTGTAGACTCTACATCTAACCAGCTGAAGCAAACAAAGCTTTGCTTTCTTCATAGGACTGCCCAGAGAGTGACACTGAGGCTGAACACACATCAGGGTGTGGAGGAGTGCACCACTGCCAAGATTGCACACTGTAATCGAAGGAAATGAATACAGGTGTTACAAACCCAACATAGAAAAGTGGTTCATGCTACGTGTGAACATACAACAAGTGAAAATGATGAAACAGCCACACAGCGCCTCAATCCCATCACCACAACCAAAACTTGTGTGTAAAGGTGAATGTAACATCACAGCATGTTCTGATCCTAAGACAGCTGAATGTATTGTGGTTCCCATCAGTGTTAAACCAGAGCCAGATTTAGATCCATATTTTCTCTCACTTGAGTTGCCTTCGAGAGAATCTGAAATCAGTCTAGATGATCAGAAGAGGAAGTTTGATCTTTTGAACCTCAAATTGGAGATTAAGTCTGAACTGTCCACTGAGGAACATATTTCTTTTGATGTTGCTGAGAGGATTGTGGATCCGTTCAAAGACTGTTTGGTCAAACCTGAGAATGAGCAAGTAAACAACCATGATATTCCAGAACACTCAGAAGAAAGTATGCTGTATCCAACACCACAAGCAAAAGATCACCACAACAATTCTGAGGTGTTGGTGCTTAATGAGCCTGAAGGATTAAATCAGGAAGGCCACGTTTGCCATCTTCTGAGGTATAGCAGCCAAGTGAAAAAGAAACATGTGAAACAACAACAACACAGTGAGAAAGAACCTTGTAAAGGCAGAAAAAATAAAACCTGTGAAGCAAAGACCAAACCAAAAAGCTTGACCCAGCACGTCTGCTCGCTTTGTGGTAATATCTACGCTAACTCCTGCAGTTTGCGGGTTCACATGCGGATACACACCGGGGAGAAGCCGTACGTCTGTCCCACCTATGGGAAAGCGTTTGCTCGCACCGAATGGCTAAAAGCCCACACAAGGATTCACACAGGTCAAAAAAAGCCGGCCAGAAAGCCGGCCAAAGTGCCGTCGAAAATGCAGACATTCCCCTGCTCGCTTTGTGGTCATATCTACGCTAACTCCTGCAGTTTGCGGGTTCACATGCTGATACACACCGGGGAGAAGCCGTTTATCTGCCCCACCTGTGGGAAAGCGTTTGCTCGCTCCGACAAGCTAAAAGACCACACAAGGATTCACACAGGTCAAAAAAAGCCGCCCAGAAAGCCAGCCAAAATGCAGACATTCCCCTGCAGCATGTGTGACAAGACCTTTTCAAGCGCCCATGGCCTTCGAAACCACATGCGCCGGCACACACAGGAAAGGCGGTTTGCTTGCCCCCTGTGTGAGAAACGCTTCGTCGATATCCATGACATGAACAAGCACATTATGCTCCACTCTAACATCAAGCCTTTTGTTTGTACTTTGTGTGGAAACAGCTTCCACCGCCGGTGTACACTAGAGAAACACCAGCGTATCCACACAGGCGAGCGGCCATACAACTGTCCAGAGTGTGGGAAAGCCTTACGGTATAAATACTCTTTAACCATGCACATGAAGACCCACAGAAAATGAGTAACTCTACACAGGGATGGAAGAAGAATGGACAGGAAGATAACATTTTTGTCAATCATGTTTTTATTTCTACACATCTGGACTACTGTCATGCTCTGTTTACTTGGTTAAATCAGCCTTGCTTTGCTCAACTTCAGGTGGTGGAGAATTCAGCAGCCAGGCTTTTAAAAAGAACTCACCGGTCTGAGCATATTTATCCAATGGTAGAGACACTCTACAATGGTAGAGACACTTTTTAAAAGCCTCAAGCTTCCAGTATGTTTTTGCATGAATTTCAAGGTTTGGGGGATTATGTATAAAGCACTCCATGGCGTGGCATCAAATTATATATCAGAGCTTCTACACCCCTATACTCCTGTGAGATCACTCATCATGATCTGCAGGCTGTTCCAGAGTTCAGACTAAAAGCCAAGGGTGATTTCTCCTTTGCCATTTTGGACCCTAAAATCTAGAACAGCCTTCCCTAAAATGTCAGAACGGCTTTAAACTCATTTCCTTATTCCCGAGTTACTGGTGTTTTATTGGTCATGGGGGTACTTTAAGGGTATGTATTTTGTTAATGAATTCTAATGAAATAAAGACTTGTACTTGTGTATCCATTATATTTTCAGTTTTTCTTACTAACGAATTTGCACTACTAATATCAGGGTGATCTAATATGAAAACATACTTCATGTATCTCTCTTTTGCATAGAGAACAGCATGTTATAGCAATAATAATGACATTACACTCTCTCTAACATTGTATGCATTTATTATTAAGGTGTTTTAATTGTTTTATTTAAATGATCTGAATGAATGATGAGCTTGTGATCATGACTTGAATCTGTGCCGGAGTCAGTAGCAGATTTCAGAATGGTGATGTGTGTTATTGCAATCAATGAATGAATGAATGATCACCTGAAATCTACTGATGTGGTGTTGATGTATCCTGGTGGCTGTTGTGGGAAACTGCAGGTGAACATATGGCAATGAGTACAAAAGATAATTATGAATGGAATCTCTTCATTTTGCCTGTGGGGTCCACTGTTACTTACAGCTTATGTTGTCAGTTTGTCTTACAGAGAACATCAATGCTACAAACGTATAAACAGTGCAGTGGTCGTGTGAGTACAGGTAAAATACATTAAAATATAATTTATTTCATGAAATGTCATGAATTGGTTAGAAACAGTGTTCCTTGATTCTTTTGTGAGGTTTTGATATATCCCTTATTTTTCTTCACAAATTAAGCCAGGTCATTCCCGAAACATAAAGTACTGCTACCTGTTTTTAAATGTCTCCAGTTTTGTTTTTGGGTTGTATTACATTCCCTAGTTCCCTAGTTCAGCCCAGATTCAACCCTACCCACTCCAGGACCAAACGGTCCAGTCTCGTAATTGGAAACAAAACAAATCCAAGCCTTTCCCCCAGACGCTGGAGTTTTACCCGAGAGTGGAAATGCGCACACAAAGAGCGTTGTTTTGAAAGCGAGGCTCTGATCAGTATATTGTGACCGGCTCTATTATGACGTTTAAATTCTATGAACAGGTGGACACACATAGTGCTCAAAATTGATCTTGATTACTACTACATTCAAATATAATCAGACAATAAGCAAACTCCTATTTAAAGTCTACTCAAGGTGTCCTCACCATGACCTCTGAGACTGGGAGTGTAGCCTCCGAGATGTCAATGAGAATGGCCTCGGATGAGGGGAATCTTGGAGAACGGAAGGATGCTTGTGGGGCAGAGGGAGCCCACCTCTTGCCTGAAACCTCCTTGCAGATCAACCCTGAGGGCCTTTGGAGATGTTCCTGTCCGAGCCAACTTGGCCATCAGTAATGAATACTGGGAGCACGCATTGGTCTTGGACAGAAAAGCGTCATGTGGCCCAGCCATCAGAAGGTAAGGATGCTTCCATGAATCAGAAGTCAAGACGGTGACATCTATTCACATTTAAGGAGGGCTATTGGAGGTCTAGATACAGTGATGAATGCTTTTGTTTTTTTTAGGTTCATCAGCAGTCTTGATGACAATGACCCGTTACATTTTTTTTATCAGGCCCATCTGGAGGAAATTCCAGGAGCTGCTTCTGTGAGTATTTACTATTTAAGGTCTTTGTGTGTGTTTGTGTGATGTGTATAAATGAGGCTGTGTGCGTGTTTTTGTTTAACACGTATGAATGAGCATGTGTGCGTTTTTATGATGTGTGGGTGTGTGTGTATTTGTGTGTTGTGTGCATGTCTGTCTGTGCAGCATGAGCAAATATTAACTCATCTAACATTCTGCACTGGGGTAACATCCTTCCAGAAATGGGGGGTCAATAGCTGCTGGAGAGATTGGCACACCCATCTGGCCATAATCCTGGTGAACGGCATCTGTCCTCGACTACAAAAAGTCGCTGTCCAAATGTTGACAAGCGCCCTTGGTAAGAGATGAATAACTAAGCTTTGGTAGACAACTGTAGTCTGGTTTACCACATAGTGGTCCATAATCATTGAATTTCCTTTTTGCCATGTCCTTGATGTCTTCCAGAAGTGGAAGGGCACCTCTGGTCTGCCCATTTCTGCTGTATGGCCATCCAAATAGAGCCTAGTTACTACGATCAAAAATCTAAGCTGATACTCATTGGACTTCGGGTTAGTTACAGATCAAATTCATGCAAGACATAACCAGACATAAATTCATGCAACCATAACCAAGAAAGTACTTAACCAGTTAAGTAATACAAGATCTGCCCCCTCTTTTACCGTAGCCTGCCATTTAAGATGTTTGCTTGTGATGCTGCCATACAGAGAACTGAGGTATATGAATACCTATTGTCTCTCACTCGATGCATTCCATGTCCAAGTTTCCAGGTATATTTTCTATCAAAGTGTCAAAATGCACTATTGTATGGCACTCAGTCTTTTTTCTTTCTTTTTAAAAAACACCCAAACACCTTCTCAGATAATAGATTAGCTTATTTTTTTGGGTCTTGTTCTTTAGACCATCAAGATACTGTATGCCTGGAGATTGTTCAGGGCAGGACACTTTACTGAGGCCTTGAGATATGTGGAGGCCATTGCAATCGTGCTGTTAGCCACATCAGCTAGACCTTGCATGGCTATGACCAGTCTCCTGGAGGTAGGTATTTTAGTCCTTCCTTAGACTCTGTCATGCTAAGAAGTTCTTAAAGTTAATGTACTTCAGTAGAGCCAAATACTTTGGAGTTTTCACTGTTGTTGAAATTGGTTCCTGCGTGATTTTTTTGTAGCTGTGTGATGCACTGCCTCAGAAGCTAGCCTACTGGGTTGAGCCTCCCTGGATGAAAGACCTTTAGAGGTCTGGTAAACACCCGGCCCATGAGGACCTTAATGAGCCTCAACCTCAGCCTCAGCCAGATCCTATGATTCCACCGGACAATGAGGGTGGCTCAGCTCTGGACAAAGGGATGGAGGTGCTCAGACCAGTATCTCCTGAGGGGGACGTTCCTCCTGGTCCACTCCAGGACTTCTATGAGGCCCAGAGTGTGGACTTCACCTCTGCTCCGGTGGCCCTGCGACTAGATATTGGGAAAGAGGAGAGTGAACGCCTCTCCCCTGTGGAGCTGGACTCCTGCGATAAACCCTCACATTCAGAAGAAAGCCTTCCTGCCTGCTTGAGCAACCCAAAGTTGCTGAAAGTAAAACCAAAGAAAAATAAATCTGCCTTAAAAGTTTGTATAAGTGACCAAACATGTCCAAAGTATTGAGGGATTGTGCTTTTCCTCTGCCTTGTTTGTCTTTGGTCTTTTTATGTTTGAGTGTGACTTCATGATTTTTTGTTTGGTTACAGCGGTTTTGGATTCGCTGCTTCAGCTGGTGTGGCAGAGCACAGGAGTAGTTCAGCTCCTCTCCATCAACTAAGGAGAAACATTTTGACAGCATTTGATCTTACTAATGATTAATCAACCCATTTCAACTTTGCATTCCATGGAAGTCTAAACATTTCTTTTACAATAAGGTTATACATAATAATGAGAAGTTATTCCTGAAAACCACCTATACCAGTGCACAAATCCTAAAAGATGGTTTGAAGCAGAACCAACAGCTTTTGTTCAGACTGTACCTAATAGATAGTAAAGTATTTAAGAATCCCTTTCTTAGTTTATTGTTTTCATTTTAGTTTTCAATACATATGGTCTTCAACTGTTTCCATAGTTAAGAGGTGGATATGTTTACCTTGATTAAAACCGTCCTTAAAGTCTGATGAATTGCAAACTTTTTATGCGCATGTGCGTCACTTCGCGTTTTGCAACTTTTCCACGTGTGCTGGGCATTCCGCTCTGTGAACTATAGGGAACTGACAGTGAAAGGTGGACTTTTATAAAACTTCTGTTTGCTCCTCCCTCATACCAAACCTATTATATCTGTTGAAACTCTTGAGTTAGACAGCTACTCTGTTAGAAGGTCAGTCTACTTCAGGTAGACTCCGTTCATAGAAGCCGTTCGTTCATTTTCTCCTACAAGAATGGACGGGAAATCGACCGGGACCGATTTAGCCAGCAAGAAAAAATGTGTCGCGGTAGTTGGAGGAGGTTTGGTAGGTTTCGAAACTTAATGACAGTTATTGCAATCTAATTTTATGACATATATCATTTTTAGTGACTTTTAGAGTCCTTTCGGTCCACATGCCGAATTGCCATAATAAACGGAACGGGAAGAGCTGTAGTTTCACTTACGCAATGAGTTAAACTACATTTATTACAATATGGAACTATATTGAAAAAGGAGCAAAAAGATAAACCTTCTAAACGGATTTTATACACACAACATGACCATGATACTTGACATTTAGGGTCAACCATAATAGTTTTGTTTGTTTGCTTATATGTAAAAAATGGAAGGCTCTTTTTGAACTTTAAAACTTTGCTTTTTGATGCACTGTCTGTCTAGGTTGGTGCTTTGAATGCTTGTTACTTTGCGAAAAGAGGTTTTGAAGTGCAGCTGTTTGAATCCAGAGAAGGTAGGCCTAAACGTTTAATTCAAAGCAGGTGAACCAGCTCTTATCAACATGACAGTGACCTAAATCTGAACGTGATTCCTCTGCTCTGTTTATTCCCTGTCTTTCAGACATCAGATCTGCCAAAGAAGTGCGTGGCCGAAGTATAAACCTGGCCCTGTCTCACCGAGGGCGCCAAGCCCTGAAGAATGTTGGGATGGAGGAGAAGGTGGGTGTTCGTCAGCTTTTAATCTCTTTCCGCCGTGACTCAGACAAACTCTATTTTTAGAATGCAAGGCAACTTTCCGATTTTTGTTCTACACGATTCACACTGATGGATTTTTTAGCCTCTTTCTTCCTCTCCGGGGAATAGCAGATGTAGGGCGTCATACTCTCTTTAGCAAGATGTTTAGTGTCGGGGTAAGCCTACCGTTAATCTACATAAGGTGCAGAGCCCTGTTACACATGCCCGACAGGCAGTGGGTATACTTACATGACTTTTCAACATGACAGATTTGGGCTTTCATGGTAGCTCCTCAAACAGGCTGAGCAGGGTAGCGAAATGAGCAAATGTGTGGTGCGCCCATGAAAGTGAAGAGCATTATCTCAGGCTGAGCAAGAAGAAAAAGGACATTGTTGCAATTATTGTACCACAACGGGGAGCTTTGTGTGGAACTTTTTGCGACACCTTTTAGCATTTGCCGGTAGATGTCGCTGTTCTCATACCTTAAATTAAAAATGTAATTCTCATCATTGAATGTTCCATGCAGGGAAACTGGTCTAACTGAATTCAATTTTGTTTTTCTCCCGTTGGAATACAGATAGTTTCCAAGGGCATCCCGATGAATGCTCGCATGATCCATTCGCTGAGTGGGAAAAGGACACCTATTCCTTACGGAAAGAAAGGCCAGGTGAAGATACGTAAGGATATCCCCCTGTTTCAGACTCAGATACCCAAAAGTTAGATCTTTTGTTGCAGCAAATAGGGCCCTTAGTACACATATATAAGACTTCAGTACACACATTATCTCTTGCTGTGGCCCTCTCCCTAAACCAATAGGACCCCAGCTATGAATCTCTGTTAATCATTACCTACATTGGTGGTTGTCAACATGAGAGGGGATCTATCCTCATCACCTTTGGCATAAAGTAGTCAAAAGTGGGTATTTTATTGAGCAATAATTGTCAGTAAAAAAAAGTATTTTAAGGAGCTTGCTTAGGTCATCCAATGTAAGACTCACACTAACTTACGAAAGACAAACCAGCTTTGGACCTTGAACTCATGAGTCTTTCATTCATCTACCACAGAAAAAGACTACTGCAGGCCAGCAGATCAGGGGGGATGTCTATTGTGTGTTCAGGTTTATAGCTCAGTATGGACATCTCGTGATGTTCCATTTCCACAGCGAATAAAGTTCTGATTTTTTTAAGGCAACTGTTTTAAGTCAGATACCTAATTTAAAAGAGAATAATTTTGTTTAACATCAGGGGTCAGTAATGTTTTGAGCTTAGCAAGGGGAATCCCAACATCCTGTAGACTCTAAGACCATACATCGTAATGACAATGAATTGCAAAAAGCAGCTGGGCAAATAGACTAAATAATGGATGAAAAACAGATAGGGAGAGAGCCTGTGTATTTGTGTGTGTGTGTGTGTGTGTGTGACAGAGAGAGAGAGAGAGAGAGAGAGAGAGAGAGAGAGAGAGAGAGAGAGAGAGAGAGAGAGAGAGAGAGAGAGAGAGAGGCTGTGTATTTGTGTGTGTGTGTGTGTGTGTGTGTGTGTGTGTGTGTGTGTGTGTGTGTGTGTGTGTGTGTGTGTGTGTGTGTGTGTGACAGAGAGCGAGAGAGAGGGAGAGAAAGAGAGGCTGTGTATTTGTGTGTGTGTGTGTGTGTGTGTGTGTGTGTGTGTGTGTGTGACACAGAGAGAGAGAGAGGCTGTGTATTTGTGTGTGTGTGTGTGAGAGAGAGAGAGAGAGAGAGGCTGTGTATTTGTGTGTGTGTGTGTATGTGTGTGTGACAGAGAGAAAGAGAGAGAGAGAGGCTGAGTAACTAATCATGAACTAGAATGGCATTTGATGGAGGAAAAGCTCATTCAGTCGAGCTGTTTAATCACCAGATTAAACCCGTACCTTGACGGGCCTCCAGCTCATCTGATTTCCTTACATGAACCAGACAGACAGCGCTTTAATGGGGGATTTCAGAGAGGCAGTGAGTCTCTCTAAGGCTGGCTGCATGACCAAACCACTCTGAAGCACAAGGCCTCCTGCATTCCCTCTGGCCAGTCTACTCACAGCATTAGCCCTCACATGAGACCCTCTCCCCTCACCCCCTGGGAGAGGATATCAGAGGGCTAAGGCAATCAGGATGATTGGGAACGGATGCTATTGTGTGTTGAATGGTTGTTAACACTGTGCTGTGTGATTTTTTCTGTAGTACATCCTTTCTGTAGATAGAGCCAACCTCAACAAGGAACTGCTAACAGGTACTGGAAAACATCACTGGAAAACAACCAGCAATCTCACTGACAAACAGTAATACAGTAATAACTAGGCTACACTTAACAGCTGTATAGTTTAGAGTCTTAACTGTTTTTTTCCCAGAGCGTTAGCCGATTGTTGTGGAAATCTCTAGGCTCTGATGGTTTAGACTGCCATAAACTAAGTTAAAAGAGTGTTTCCCGTCATAATGAAGCACATAACCAAAAGCAAGTCAGCATCAGTGAAAGTTTACTTTTTTTTAAATGGACTGTTCACTGATTGTTTAGCAATGTGTAAGTGCCATTAGCCAGTTTACATATGAAACATTTAACCTTAGCAGACCATATTATAAAAACACATTATATTCTAAAAGGTACACTGAATATTTGGCATTCAAAAATGTACTATTACATTATTAATGCATCATTAATAGATGATGTAATGATGATGTAATGTATGTAATGCATATTCCCCATGTGAATTACTTGATTGTGCAGATTTTTCCAGAACTTGTATTGTTTTGACATTGCTACAAAAGTATCTGTAACCTTCATGGATTATCAGGAATAATGCAGAGGAGTTGTTGTGTCATGATTGTGGTATAAGAGTACTGCATGACCCCCAAACTGCTTTGTCTCGTAACGGCAGCGGCGGAGGATTTTCCCAATACCACCCTGAACTTTGACCACAAACTGGTGGACTGGAGCAAAGAAACGGGGGCAATGACTTTTCTCCGGTAAATAGGAACTGCACACACAGACACTCACCTACACAGGACATGTACACACACACACACACACACACACACACACACACACACACACACACACACACACACACACACACACACACACACACACACACACACACACACACACACCGCACAGATAGAAATCAGAATCAGAAAATCTTATGTATTCTCTGCATTTCAATAGTTGCTTGACTTTAAAGTCTGAGTCCTAGTGTGTGCAGTAATCTATGTAGGTATCCATGTCATTTTCTCTCAAGAGGAAATCTGTGACCAAACTTAAACTCTCTCTGTATTATTATTCGATTAGTTGTTGTGTTGAGAGTCTTTTCATGTTTACAATTATCTTAAATGTAAAAAGGTTTTAGTGTGTGCATGTGCTTTGGGTTTAGTTTGGCTAATTTATTTGTTTATTAAGACACCTTGCATGTCTAGAATGTAGGCAGCCATCCTTGAAACAGGTGCACAATTTTACAACTACATTTACTGCATTAGACATTTTCTACAAATTAGAGACAGTCAATTACAACTACACTATGGTATAGTTTTATGTAATTACCAGAGTAATTATGGCAAAATTCACTTGGAGAATGATTAAATTCAGAAAATAAACAATCGCGTGTTTGGCCATAATTCACAGCAACCCCCATACATTGGGTGCTATCAGGCACACAGTGGTCTGGTCACAGTTGAACTAATTACCACATCCTGCATTCCTTTAGCTCCTGGTTGTTTGATACTGGTTTTATAGCAATCTGAAGTACCTGCCGTAGCTGTATAATTTGACCAGCCCATTGTAACCTCTGCCTGGGCATTCCAACATGACATTGGTGGGAAGAGAATGTTATCTTAGGGCATCAAGGACCAAATGTAGCCTTAAGGGATTGGTTGGTGGCAAATGCATCGCAATGGATATTGAGTTACAAAACCAAGCATTTTTTAGTCTCTCTCTGTCTGTTTGTCTCTCTCTCTCTCTCTCTCAATCTCTCTCTCTCTTTCTCTCTCTTTCTGCTGCTGCATCTCTTCTCCTATCTTCTCCTATCTTCCCCTGCTCTCTTATCCTGTTACTTATTCTGTTTGTCTCCTTTGTCTCCTTCACGATTTCCCACACTCATTCATTTCTGGTGTGGGTTTATGCTTTATATTGCATGCATTTAGGTTCATCAGGTTTATTTGGCCATTCAAGTATATTTGGTCTAATTGGCATCCAAACTGTCATTATTTACAGGTGTACTTATCCATTAACATTGAAGCTTACCATTTATTACATCAGTAAACTGTCCATTCATTAACCATTCATATAACTCCTCTTGTGCTCTGCCATTGCATCTCACAATTGGCTTATATACTGCATGGTAATATTGTAGGTCATTTAATGAGTCAGATTCATTGCATTTCATGCAATATTTGCCACCCTAATAATTTATTACTGTCACATAAGGTTCCGACAGCCTTATGTTTTCCATCGCTGGTAGCATTTTCGCAGCCCTTGCATTACTATTATTAGCTGCTGTGCTTGTGTTTCTGTTCAGGACAGTTATTACAGGTCAAACAGTTAAACGGTTTAGTCACAGCATTAGTGTTATCTTCGTCTGGCCACATCTATAGATCAAGAAGCCTGTGAAGCCATGTCACTGATTTGTGATGTCATTGATCCACTCCTGGAAACACAAGCACCAATGAAAAATGATATATGCCTTTGTAAAGTCTGCAATAGATAGATAGATAGATAGATGGATACTTTATTAATCCTGAGGGAAATTTGGGTCATCCAGTAGCTTATACACATATACACTTATACACCTCACCGACATACATACATAAATCACATATGCAATATGCTTTGGCCAAGTGTTTTCTAATGGTAATGTATTTCCATGTGTGCTGCAGGCCAGATGGCACCAAGGAACAGTACCAGGTTGATCTGATTGTGGGCTGTGATGGAGCCTTCTCGGCCATCCGCAAGCAGTTCCTCCGCCAGAGCCGCTTCAACTACAGCCAGACCTACATCCCCCATGGCTACATGGAGCTCACAATACCCCCCAAGGATGGCGATGTTAGGACCAGTTTCTTTAAAGATTTGAATTTCTCAATAGGCTTTTTGGTTTGTTATTGCGTCAGAATCACAGATGGCTTGTGGTGCTTCTCTGCATTGAGATGCATATTCATCTGTAATTGGATGTAAATATTATAAAGTGTGTGTGTGTGTGTGTGTGTGTGTGTGTGTGTGTGTGTGTGTGTGTGTGTGTGTGTGTGTGTGTGTGTGTGTGTGTGTGTGTGTGTGTGAGAGAGGGAGAGAAATGAACGCCAGTTAGATTGGCAGATTTGAAGTACCCTTGTGTTTTCCTCCACCCATAGGCAAATTCAGTTCAGTGTTGCACCAGCAATTATTGTTGAAGTGCTCCGCTAAATGTGAGAGGCGAAGAGTTATAGTTCCACTCCTGTCATTCCATCCTCTAGTTCGCCATGGAGACCAACTATCTTCACATCTGGCCCAGGAACACCTTCATGATGATTGGCCTTCCAAATTTAGTAAGTGGCCAGTTTTCGTTTTTCTTCTATGAGGGGACGCAAGGCCATTCCACATGCATGATCCCATATATGTAAAAGTCATGTGGAAATGCCTCAGGAATATGTCAGCCGCCAAAGACAGGGCTGTGGATTATCTTGAGTGAAATCCGAGACACAGATGTGCATTAAGAGACTAAATGAGCGACGTATGAAGAGGAAATGAAAAAATCTTCGGTCTCCAACATGTTTTATGAAACCCTTAGTGTCTCTGTGTCCTGTATGGATGTAGTGTCCTCAGTTTAAGACAGCCATCTGCACGTCTTCACTCTAATGAGCTGGCATACCCCCCTCCCCACAGGGCTTTGGTGAGGGCCTCTAAATGAGTTTCCCTCACCCGTTGAGCCATCATCGCCATGGTTTCATTTCAACATTCAATTTCCTGCCCCTCCCACCACCACCTGCAGATACAACTGGCTGCTCAGCTCAGTCTCTCTCTCTTCTTAACCCTTCTTCGTCTATTTTCTCTCTTTCTTTCTCTCTCTCCCTCTCTCTGTCCGTCTTCCTGACTCTTTCCTGACTTTTTTCCAGCACTTATGTTTTTTTTCTTTACTGTGACCTTCCCCACTTCGTCCCTTCATCACCCTCTCTCCCTTCATCACACAAACACACTCTCTCTCTCTCTCTCTCACACACACACACACACACACACACACACACACACACACACACACACACACACACACTCTTGTCAGGTTAAAGTGTCTTCTTTCAAGTCTGCATTAGTGGTGTCACTCACCGCGTTGCTTGGGTACATTAGCTAGCGCTGTGAAAAATGGCTCTGCTCGAGGCTTGTTGACATGGTCGTGGCACTTTAAACGTGCCCAAGGGTGCCAGACTGCCTCTTTTTTTCTCTCAATGACTCTAATGTGTGGATGTGTTATTTGATGACACTGTTCATCCATCATGAAAATTGTATTCTACTCATCTTGCAGTTGTGTTCAAGGATGAAACTGTAGATTGAGTGATAAAGGAGGGAAACCTTTTTTGAATCATTTTGTAAGATTAATCTTTGTCAGCCAAGAAAGTAGTTGAAGTATCTTAAATGTTCTTTTTCATTGTCTGTAATATCTTATTACTGTATAAGTTGCTGTTTCTACCAAACTAGCTAAAACGCTGTCATTAAAGTTAACAAGCATATTGACAGCACGTGCAGACTTCTGCTGATGAGAATAGGAAATCCACTTTGTGTGACTCTCTTGTGTGTCTCTGTATTTCTTTCTCTTCAAAAGGACAAGACTTTCACCCTCACGCTTTTCATGCCCTTCGATGAGTTTGAGAAGATCACAACACCTGACCAGGTCCTGGACTTCTTCAACACATACTTCCCAGATGCCATCCCGCTTATAGGAGTGTACGTGACTTTCCGCCCCTTCCCTCTCCTCTGATTATGATCTCTGGATTTATTCTTCTCTCTCTCCCCTCTCTCCTCCCCGGGTTCTCTCCCTCTCCTCTCTCCTCCCCGGGTTCTCTCTCTCCCCTCTCTCCTCCCCGGGTTCTCTCTCTCCCCTCTCTCCTCCCCCGGGTTCTTTTCTCTCTCTTCTCTCTCCTCCCGGTTTCTTCTCTCCTCTCCTCCCAAGGTTCTTTTCTCTCTCTCCTCTCTCCCCCGGGTTCTTCTCTCCCTCTCCTCTCTCCTCCCAAGGTTCTTTTCTCTCTCCCCTCTCTCCTCCCCGGGTTCTTCTCTCTCTCCTCATCATTGTGTATGTGTGTGTGGACAACATCCGTAGCTGTGGTTTTTGGGGTGTGTGAAATTACAGACTCGGCACGCAGCGAAGCCAAGGGCGATGAGGTTTTAATCTAAAGCAACACGGTGCAGGTGACACGGTGACACCGTGAGCAGCTTTGAGTCGGAGCTGTCTAGGTCGGAAACTCATCTATATTTCTGCCAGGAAGAGGAATTAATAAGTGCCACAGCCCATAGAATACAGCTGAATGTGCAAGGGTTTCTTTTGATATGGGTGTCACCTTAGAAACTGGAGCTGAAGGATGTCTTTGCTATATTAAGGTTCCCTTCCGCTCAGTGTCTCACCTTGTTTGAGGTGAAGATGCCCTTATGCATGTATGTTACCATACAAAAACAAGAAAGAAAATATGTGTTATTCTCATGTTGCCCTGTAATTGACTTATAAGAGTAATTTATGATGTTTTCCATGGTCACCTTAAACCACTGCTTCTGCCTTTGGTTAGTAATGCTCTTCATCACAGTGTGAAAGCCCAGTCTATCAGATTTGCCCCAACAGGATATTATGTTCCTATACAGTTGGATTAACGCATAGATAACAGTTAGCTCTGATGGAAGAACAAAGTGTGCAAATCTACCAGAAGTCAACCTGCTAGAGCAACGTAACCTTTAGTTTATCTTTTCCATGACCTCGTCCCAAGTAGATGTCTATCATATTTGAACACATTATTCCATGTGTAGAATCTATGTCTGTACGCTCTATATGTTTTTTTGTGACTGTCACCCTTAGTGAAGCATTGAAGACAGACTTCTTCCGTCTCCCGGCCCTGCCAATGGTGTCCATCAAGTGTGCCCCGTATCACTTGAACAAGTGTGTCCTAATGGGAGACGCTGCACATGCCGTGGTGCCTTTCTATGGACAGGGCATGAATGCGGTAAGTGGCAGGGGGTATAAGAAAGGACTGTAAAGAGACGGGGGGAGTGTGAGAGCAAAACAGTGAGATGGAGATGAATGTTTAATATTTTTTCAAATATCATCATCATCATTATTTATTCAGGGAGAATTGACTGAGCACAGGGCTCTTTCAGCAATGCCCTGATTGAGGCTACATAATACAAATATGCTCTGGGGGTCTTGAGATGGAAATAACTGTTTAATATTCTTCAAATATGCTTGTGGGGTCTTGAAACAAGGTAGAAAAGGACATGCCTGTGTGAGCATGGGAAGAGCCTTGCCAATCACAGTCATGGTCTCTACGCGATTAGAAGAAAGTCTGTAAGAGAGTACTTGGGGAGGGTGGATAGGGAGGCAGGCTGTCACGGCGCTGCTGTTACCATTATTTCGTTGCGTCGGTTACTCATATCAGATGAAATTGGATGTGGAATTAGAAGCTGGGAGCGGGGAGTTATAAATATCCCCACAGTCACGCACTACGAGACATGCCTCAATGAAAGCTATTGCAATTAAGTGGTGTTAAAATAATAAGTAAACAACATAGCACTGTGTGAAACCCATTACGCTGTGTGTTATTGCAGATATGAAGACAGAGTGTGCTGTCCATTCATTTTTTTTATTTAATGGAAAAGATATGAATTTGAATAAAATGTGAATGGAAAGTGATTTGCAACTCCTCACAGGGCTTTGAGGACTGCCTTGTTTTTGATGAAATAATGGAGAAGTTGAACGAGGACTTTGGTAAGCATGAAAACACTCACATAACCTTCTTGATGGACATTAAGAGCCGCATTCCCTAAACATAGCTCCTTTACTGTACCGACACAAACCTGTACCATTCTCAGTGTTCGTCTCAGTGACAGTCATTTGTGGTCAAAGGAAGTAACTGTGTTTTTGTTTGCCTATTGTAAGATGCCGTGCTTCCAGAGTACAGCCGTGTCCGAGTGCCCGATGACCACGCCATTGCAGACCTCGCCATGTACAACTACGTTGAGGTAATGGGCATCATTAGAAAGTGTGTGTTTCTCATTTCTAGCTTGAGTTGATATGTCAGTTATTATTATTTGCAGGGGTTAATCACTTTCATTCCATTCCAGTCCAGCCCAGGTCAGGTCAGGAGATATAAAACTACATTAAGTAATTATCTCCTGTAGAGACTTTTAATTTGTGCTCTTAATTAAAGAGGAACTGAACCCAACGCTGACTGCAATAAGCTTAACAGGATGTCTGGATACACATGCTACTGCTAAATATTGCTTTTGAAAGCTCATGGCCTGCATTATAAAGTTCAGAAACTGAATCGCAGTCATACATATATTGATTATAGCTGCATGTCAACATGTCTGTGAGCTTACTGCATGTCTGGATGTCACTCAAACAAGCACTACAGCAGAGAATTACTCTTTATTACCCTTAATCTCGATTATAGTAATCAAACTGATTTGGGCTGATGAAACATGGGGCGAACCTTAGCGGGAAAACACCCAAGTCCATGCTGCACTGTTAGTGGCCATTTGTTCTTGCCAGAAGCCCATTACCAGCACCGAGCGCCCTTCGTTTCCCTCGGCTGGCTTTTGATGGCTGTGTTACCCGCCAAAATGGCCTGGCTCGTCATTAGCCTCACTGTCTCCCATTTCCACTTTATGAGGGAAGCCGACGGCGTGTCGTGAAAGCAGCTAATAGGGGGGTATTCTTGTTATTGTGTCTTTGCTGTGGGGGCCTCTGCTGTTTTAGTACGAGTTCCCCCCATAGTGTGTCTGTGTGTGTGTGTGTGTGTGTGTGTGTGGTGGAGCTGGCAGCCGTGGGCAGCGAGAGTTCGATGTGACGGCCTCCCGCATCAGGACCTGTTAGGCTGCTGCGACTCTCCCCCTCTCGTTCAGCCCACCCACACACAATACCAGTAATTGCTCAAGTGAAATCATCCTTATCTGAAGCTCACACTGACACACACACACACACATGATCACACACACACACACACACACACATGATCACACACACACACACGATCACACACACACACACACACATGAACACCCATAACACGCTTGGCAAAATGCCCTGGTGATACTTCATTTGAGCATTTCATTACCGTGGCTAAATATAGCTTGCCTTTTGTGCACACGTGTGGGCACACACACACACACCCTCAGACACACACCTCCACCAAACCTGCACACACACACACACACACACATATGCATACAATGCTCACACTTTGCTGCAGAGATAGACATGTTGAAAATGGGGAGGGACTGTTCTAAATACCGTTTTAATTGTTTACATTCTTCTACATTTGTGCTTGTTTTTCAGATGCGGGCACATGTCAATTCTAAATGGTTTATATTCCGCAAGCACGTTGACGACATCCTCCACTTCATCATGCCAAAGACTATCATCCCTCTGTATACAATGGTACTGCAGTGCTGCTGTTTTTTTTTTTTTTTAGTTCTGAGTCCCATTGTATTTGCTCCATATAGCCTTTTTGGGTTGGGTGAAATAGCATGAAAGAAGACCATCTTTGTCCTTCAAGGAAATGTTGAATTGAGTGTTCATCCCTCTCTCTCTCCCCTCCCTTATCTCTCTCTCCCTCTTTCGTATTTATGTCACAAGGTCACATTTACAAGAACCAGGTACCATGAAGCTATAAAGCGATGGCATTGGCAAGACAAGGTGAGACTTTGCTTGTGTGTGTGTGTGTTCTCTTTCTTCTGATATACACAGTGTCCCATCCCCACTGCAACTCTGTCCCAGTTAAAATCCTGCAAAGTGCATAGTCGTGTTGCCATCCTCTATAGCTGTACGTGCTGAAGTCTGTCCCATTTCATGGCCAAAAAACCCAAGGAGATGGGGCAAACTAATGGAGGTGTTTCCCCTGTTCAAACAAAGATCAGAGTCAGGCAGAGTAGGTTAGCTGTCAGCCTTGGGACTGAAAGAAATAGTCAGGAATCCACTGTTGTTTTTCTTATGTAAGGTCAAAGCGTATAACATTGTTTACGGCTATGCTCTCCTGGATCGGCCCCAGTTGGCTCCATTGGTGTTGGCCTGGAGTGGTTGACACGATGAGTGGGTGATGGCTTTGGATGTCACTCTGATCATAGTTACCAGGAACAGAGCCACTGGGAAAAGTCACAGAAATAAACCCCATGTTGACGATGGTTGAAAAATACTGTGGCAATGACATGCCCTTATGTAACAAGAAACACTCTGATTCTAACCAAGCAGAAAAAAGTAAAAAATAATTCACATTGAGCTAGTGCTAGTGTGTGGGAAATGAGGGAAAGTAACTGGAGCATTTCAGTGTAAGAAGAAAAAAAAGTCAGAAAGACTTGCCGTGTCTTGCGGTGTTATGACAATGGGGTGAAATGTTGATGTACCAGCACCAGTTTTCAACTCAAAGCCAGGGGCGGACTGGCCATCGGGGATACCGGGGGAATCCCCGGTGGGCCGACGAGGTTGGGATGGTCCAAAATACCGGCCCACTCCCATCACCAATCGGCACTCTCTCTTAGACCGTCGGGACCTTCAATTATTTTCCATACTACTCAGAACACGTTAATTTCCTCTATTAACTATAGAAAATCAATTTCACTGACTGAAACTTATACTCCTCCTCGCGATCTGTATTCACACTCATGGTGCCTATTTTTCGAAAATGTTCTGAAGTGTCTTCTGAAATGTGTTCTTACGGACTTCAGACATTCAACGTAAGAAACGATCTCCACCTTATTAATGAACACCTGAAAATGGGTTCTTACACAGCCGAAGTGTTCTCAGCTGTGCGGATTGAGGATGAGGATTCTTAAATTAAACGCACCTGGATTTGCATACATGCCCCGCCAGGGCACGCAACCGTAGTGACGTGTGCCGTCAGCCCTTCTAACACGGAGCGGCCCTTGGGGCATCTGGTAGTTTTGAGGATTTGCATTTAAGAAAACTCTGGGCCATTTACGACTGTTATTTCGCTTGACAGTGACAGTGATACAAGGTAGGTTGTGGCGTTGACTTGGCCAATGTTAGCTTGCTTTTCACAGATGAGGTAACGTTCACTACCAACTAGCCTAGCTAACGTTAGGTAGATAAATGTCCAAAATTGAGACCGTTATGATCTGGTAAAATAAACAAGCTGGCGCTGTTGTCATCATCGAGATGATCTAATTTAACATGTTAGCCGTAGTCACTTGTTTACAATCGATGAGCAAGCTATCCATGGTGGTAGTTGTAAAGAGGGCAATCTTATAATTTCTAATAACTTATGTAAAAAAAAGTTAACCAGCTAGCTTGTTATGCTAAAATCACCGTGTTACACACAACACTAACATTATAAACAATGTTAATATGTTATCTAGATTAGATAGTGAGGTCATAATAACACATGAGTATACTGATATTGTTTTTTATTATCATGTGACTATAATGCACCCGGGCCAGCAGAGTTAGTTTAGGTTCTGTTACTTAACTTATTGTTTTGTTATGCACATTCAACACCCCTACACACACACAATCACACACCCAGCATGCAACACTACTGATACCACTGATGTTCACACCCCATCGTATGTTCTATTCTGTTCATTTCTACAATATAGTTCATACTAATTCTACCCTCTGATTCCAGTTTCTTTATTGTGTGGATATTCATTCCTTAATGTTCTGTAGTTATACGTATAACCATCTGATACTAGCCCAGAGTTAAGCCTATTCATCTAGCAAACTATACCTACCTTGGAGTGTTACAATAGCCAGTATAATTTTATTCCATGTGTCCACCCAGGCAAATTGGTGGATCCAAATGTTATTAAAAAAAAAACATATATGATGTCATTTCTTTGTAATCATCCAAAATAATGTTAAGTGTATGGGTATTTTTCCAAGTTGGTCGATACGTGCGATGCATTGAATGGGCAACGCGCCGTGTATTGAGTGGGCAGCGCGCCGTGTACTGAGTGGGCCGCGCGCCGTGTATTGAGTGGGCCGGTCTGACAGTAACTCCCGGGCCACTTTTTTCCCCCAGTCCGCCCCTGCTCAAAGCTGTCTGGGCGATGCATCTGCACTAAGGAGTGGTGAAGGCAAGTGAGTTGGCCCACTTTGTATCTGACGGAAGCTAAGGTTGTTTTCTGCTCTGCAGGTGATCTCCAGAGGACTGGGGATCTGTGGCCTGCTTTCAGTGGCCGGGGGGTCCTACCTGATCGTTAAGTATCCTCCGAAGGTCAGCAGCATCCCCCTGGACCAGCTCTGGAACCGCGTGGTGGCTCTCAAGTGGTTCTAAGAAGCCAGGGACAGGTGGTGGGAGGTGGGGGTGAGTGCGTTCTAAAAAAAAACATACCACCCCCCCTACTCCCACCCCCAGGATACCTCCTAGTCATCCTGGTGGACCCAGAGAGACGGGATGCGGTGACCTACATTGCAGTCGGGATTAAAAGTGGATGCTTGATGAGATGTTGATTAGATCAGGGACCTGAGGGGGGCAGCCCTGCATTATTTGTGTTGTCGGACTGGCCTCCGTGTAATTCTATCTGAGATAATTAAACATCACAGTTAATTTACAGAGGCATTATTCACGCGGGCCCCACTAGGTCAGTGTGTGATGCTCACAAACCACTCCACCTCTTCCCTGTTACATCCCGGATAGTTTATGCTACTACAGATGACGTTATGACGCACACAATTATCAATAAGGCGAGCCCTCACCAAAAGCTCGTCCAATCTGTATCTTGGATGTGAAACGATCACCAAACTGTTAAAGCAGTAAAGACTAAAAATGAGATCTTAGGGGTGGGGAATCTTCATACTGTGCTTGAAACTACTAAAGTGCTTCACTGTTTTGAAATAAATTCATAATTTTTTGCAATCGATAAGTGATTGGTGTGTGGCTATGGTTGCCTTTCTCCACTTGCACATAGTGCATAATAGAGACACCTAAATACTCAAATAAAGACATGAACCAGTTGAGTATCATTATGCTTTTGTATCTCAGTTCTGAGATGATTTTCCCATCTGTAGTAACAAGCGGGTCTCGGACTGCCATCCACTTTTACAAACAGTTTCATGAGTGGCATGGTCAAGGTAAAATCACCATACTTATCATTACACTGCTGTTCTCAGAAAAAACACCTCACTCATAGGGTTCAGCCATTCAGCATTGTCAAAAAGGCACCATCAAAACTGCCATTTAAACACCATCATCCCAAACAGGAAGCACTCCAAAGGAGCTCAATCCAAAGGAGCTCAACTAGATACACAACAGCATAATGCAACGGCAGAGGACCTAACAATAGTCAGACTTTGATAGCCGGAAAATTCATTTTCGTTGGCTGGTGTTTGTGAAAAAAACTTTTTTTTTAAAAAGCTGGTGAAAACCAAAAACATTAAAACAAAAAAAAATAAAATCTGTTATCTTTATTAGATCTGTACATGATAAAGAGTTCTGAAGAACTAAGTTCATGTTCATCAGCCATCCTGTGTACATATCGTATCCGTCACATCATATATTGTTGTCCACCAGCCACACAAGTGCTGCATAAGATAATATATAATCTCACTTGTCAATCAGTAATTCAGCATCTCATTAATACTCTTCCCCTCCTGTGATGTGAGTTAACGTAACAATAAGAATAATCCCCTCGGATCCAGATAGAGGAGAAAGGGGACTCAGATTTACATTTGGTATTTCTCCTGTACGCTCCGAGGTGTTTTAGTGATGCTACAGCTCTGTGGTAGAATGATATGTAATAAATACCTGACTTAGAACTGGCCTTAAACGTGTTATAACATGCTGTTTCCAGCTGAGCACGGGTGAGGTCCAAGGTGCTCTCTCCAAACAGTGGATGAGCAACTGTGTGCTTTTGTGTGTATAGCTGTGCTTGTCTGTGTGCACTGCGCCCGCCGGTAAGCTTACAGCGGACGCACCTGGATGACGTTGACCTCCGGGTTGCTGTTGCACCTGGCCTGGACGTCCAAAGGGTGTGTGTCGTTGGCGATGATGAAGACTATGGAGGACGAGCTGAAGGTCACCCTCTTCTTGGGCCGGTCCGGGCGGCTGCGGGACACCACGATGGGCCGGATGGGCCGCTCCTCACTGGCCAGCGGCCGCTCCTTGATGACGTGCTGGAGACGGACCAGACGAGAGCAGAGCAGCTGCAACAGGCACCGGCGAAACTGCAGAGACAAAGAAAGGCCGGACAGAAGTAGAGATTGAATTAAAAACGCAGGGACAAATCATTTTATATTTGGGCTGATTTCAGGTCAGATGTGTACGCACCTTTCTGCTCATGAAGATGTAGATGACGGGGTTGTAGGCGGTGCTCGACTTGGCGAAAAAGGAAGGGATAATGGCGAGGGTGGGCGAGACCACGCCCTTCCTGCTGAAGGCCTCCATCATGGACACCACTGCATACGGCGTCCAGCACACCAGGAAGCAGGAGATCATGAGCAGGAACATGACGGCCACTTTCTTCTCGTAGCGCAGGATCTTAATGATCTGCACGGTCTGGAGGTCCTGGATGGAGCGGAGCTGTATAAACAACAACACAGACCTTTTAAACCACTGAACACGCACTGCGTGTTTTTATGACTATTATTGTAATAGCTATTACTTGAAATGCCTCAACAGCATCATTGAAGATGTGTTTATAATAATTAAAGCATGTTGGTACAACACAGAGGTGAAAGGTAAACCAGATATTACAACGTGAGGTTTGACCTTGGCTAAAGTCGAAAAAAAATAAGCATCACAGCTAATGAAGCAGCATCTAGTTTAAGAGGCTGGATAGGTAGTTACCTATCCTAGTGTTCTAGATAGATAGATAGATGGATACTTATCCTACATAATGTTTTATTCACCCCTGAAAGACATTTAAAGAGGATGAAGTGATGTGTGAAAGGTAAAGGGAAAGAACAACGTTTACACAGACTCGGTCAATTCAGAAACACACTCTGAAAAGTGATCCAGTACCAGTCAGCTTCTACCGTGACAATATGATCTGTCCAATCCAAAGTATTTGTTGAGGTGCAGCTGCAGTGCTGCAATGGTCAGCACGTTTTAGAAAACAACAAAGAGGTTGAGTGGTATGGAAGTGGTGGTGGCTGGGGGGAGATAATGGAGTCTTGAGCACCGATTATAGCCAGTGACTAGACTCATACTGCACTGCCCTTTGCCCAGAGCACATGTGAGACGTCTCTAAGCACCCGCTGGGCTCCAGCAAGATCCACTGCGTGTGTGGGGAGTAATGGAGTCTTGAGCACCGATTATAGCCAGTGGCTAGACACATACTGCACTGCTCTGTGATCGGATCAGAGCACGCGTGAGACATCTCTAAGCACCCGTTGGGCTCCAGCAGGATCCACTGCGGTTATCTTATATAACCTCATAACATTTTCGATGGGCACACATAGTTTCAAACATGCAATTTCAAGGGTACAGAGTTATAAGTGACAGCCTTTCCCCTGGGCTGAATAATCGCACCTGACACAACTAATCAGTCATTTGATGTCCAAGGTCAATCACTGAAATTAACATGTGTCCCTGTATGGAAGGAACAAAACACTCATTGTCTGAATGACTGGTCAGTCCATAGAATTAGTCATTGCAAGCAAACTGTGTAATTTAGGATTTATAAGGATTAGATAACTACAGGCAGACATATTTGGATTTGAACAAGTATGACCTCACATTTGTAGAATAATACTTGTTTGCTGCAGTAATAATAATCACAGCGTCATTGTTCACTTTCCCACAGAGATGCAATGCTCAGCCATGATAGCCCATCATGTGACTCATTCATGCAGCTCACTTCAACCTTTCATCCGATCATTCAACCATCCATTTATCTTTCCATCGAAGCTTCCATGAGTTCATTCCTTCAGTTAGTTTGCCGATCACTCCGCTCAGCCTATTAGTCAGTCCTTGTCAGTTTAGAATAGATTCGATGAGACAACCACTCCCTCGCCACCCAACCCATAGCATAAACAACATCTACATTCGGTGACACTGAACACTCGATCAAATAATCTTCAGGAAAAGTCACTCAGCCAAGTCCTGACTCACCAGGCCATGTCCCATTTCCTGCCTTCGCCTCTGGAAATACGCGGTTTTGGCAGCTCAGGCGCACAGTTTGTGTACACAATAAGAGGGTCAGTCTTTCAGCCTCGGTACCAGCCGGCAATGTGCCGCGTCGGCTGGATGAAAGTGGATGGATGACTCAGAGCTGCCAGCTGCTTCTCTGAGTGCCGTCCTGAAGGGATTCGGAGAAGTCTGTGGCGGACCTGCTGTGGCTTCTGGTTAGTGTATGTAATGGTGGCTTGCTTGCTTCCGGGACGTCGTAAATACTTGACGAAGCTTAGGCTGGCTTAGTGCAGGCACCACATCTGACATCTGGGGCCGCAGGTTAGCTCATGCGCAAAACACACACACACACAAACGCGCACACACACACACACACACACACACACAGGCATACGTGCACACGTGCACACAGACCTCTCTCCCCACTTGTATGTCACTAACTATAGCCCACTGCTGAGTGAACCCTGGATTGCCTCCAGCTGCCTTGTCTTGGCTCCACTGGGCCCCTCCAGGCGCTGCCGTACAGCTGATAAGATCAGCGTCACACAGCTGTAAAGCTCCACGGAAAGCACAGGCTGTTTGTGAATACTGGTCTTGTTTTACACCCACACCTACCACACAACACATTCGTAGCAGCACTGCAGGCCTATCTATAAAAAAAAAAAAACGTTGACGTGCTGCTTTCTCTCCGTCTTGACCCATTTACAAGTACGAAGTTGAGCAAGGAAGACTAAAAAAGGGTTTAGAGAAGAGGAGTGGATGTTTCAATGAAGAGAATGCTTTCTGGAGGTGCTGAAAAACAGTTTGATAACAAAGAGATGCAGAGAGGGAGAGCTGATGGGTGGAATTTAGCCAAGGAGTTGTGGGTATACTGCACACAAAGAAACAGCGTCCATATCCACATCTCTTGGGGAAACCAGAGTTAACCTACTTTACCTCACTCTCAATACTTTGGAATACCAAAAGTGTGAAATTTCATTTCTTTAGGGGTTGGGAGGAACGCTGGTATACCAATTAAGGTAAGGCAATCATTAGGTTGACTACTCCGCACCAGAGGGGCTCCAAGGTCAATATTTTGCTTGGAAGGAACTAACCAAAGTGCTAGGTTGCTATTATAGCAAGTGCACATTACACTTGCATCAAAAACCAACAAAACTTCACACCTTCACAACCGTAACTATGATTAAAGTAAAACAACTCATTCATATTTAGTAAGAAAACCCCCAAAAAAATCCTTACCATGTGTACGGTGTACAAGATGTTGCCATAGCAATACGCTATGATTCCCACGGGCACAAAGAAGCACCCCAGCAGGAAGAGGAGGATGAAGGAGGCGTCGTTGGGGTCCTTGGAGGCCCAGTCCAGCGAGCAGCCCAGCTTGTGGATCTCCAGCGTGTAGCGGTTCCAGCCCAACAGGGGCGCCCCGGTCCATGCGATGGAGTACAGCCAGATGTGGGTAATGGCCCGCCAGGCCCAGGGGAAGTCAACAACCTTGGCGTGCACCACCCGAATGTACCGCTCGTACGCCAGGGCGGAGAGAGTCATGATGGACACGATGCCTAGAGTACATACACAGGCAGGGGAGAGTATGGGTCAGTGGGCAGAAGAGATGACCCTTAAACACAGTATTCTGAATTGGCCTCTAAACAGGAGCTGGGATGGTTCTCTGAAAGTGAGTGATTTACTAACCGTAACAAGCTGACTTTCATACTACTGCTGTCACACAAATATTGATGCAAATACATTGCAATATATCTAGTTAACAAATGATAGGCACTAAATGCACATAGATGAACTTAGTAATTTAGTCATGCCATACAGACTTTCCAAAGAGCCAACCTAGATTCAGGCTGTTTATTCGAGGTTTGAACCTCTTACACTAAAAGTTGCAGCTTGGCATGTATGTGTATGTACAGTATAAGCATAGTTTCACATGCACTGTGCATCTCCCAACAATATTAGTGTTGCACAGTCCTGTGGCAATTCTGATGCTCACCTATAGCTATACCCCAAACCCCCATCCTTTCCTCTTGAACTCCCCTGCATATGACAGTGTGATCGTGCTAGCCTCGAACCCAGCTGTGCTGTCACTAAATCAATTGCTGAGTTGGATCCCACAGTAATTACCTGAGGCAGACATTTTTTTTGGTGCTCCCTAGCAACAAACCTAGCATCTCCATGCACAACCAACTTGGCATCTCAGGACTGCTGTGTAGAGTGACACAATAAACCAATTACCTAGGACCACACACACCTCACTGACAGGGGAGAGAGCGGGAGAGAGAGCACTCAGGACATACTTCAGAATATGCAGCTGCTGAATGCATGCACTAAACATTGGCTGAGACATGTTTTCTAAAATATGGATGATTTTCTAAGAATGGCTGAACAGTGTTTGGACTAGAAGCCAATAGGGAAAATGCAATAGGAAAAAATCCTATCTGGTTTATTTTCTTACCAGAACAAAACATTACATCCCATTTACATTTCTATTGGACTTGTCAGTTGTTGTGTACGCAGCCCTCCTAACCGTGTCATCAGCTTTCAGTGAGAGTGAGTTTAGTAAATGCACCTCTGACCATAACACAGACGTCATTAAAATGCCAAGAGACTGCCTGTACCACTGACCCACTTCTGCTTTCCGTGTCTTAGTTGCCACACAGACTTGATGCATAAAACACAAAGGCAACTTAAGTCACAATTGATTTCCCGCCTTTGTGTTATAATTCGTAGGAGGTAATTGACAAGGTGACCTAGCTTCATCAGCGTGACACATTGCAGGCTGCAGCACTGAACAGGAGCATCCATCTTTCCCAGGTGGCAACACAAGCTGCATCACATTCCAGCAAATGTTGCTGTTTAACCTTTTGATAAGCAGGACAATCCCATACCTTGAAATTAAAACAATTTTAACCAGATAAAGGACTCAACCATTTCAAACACCTTATCCATTAAAACATGCCATGATGTCACATGCAATAGTCTCTCGCAAAATAAGCATTACAAATGCAAACACATAATGAGCATCACATCAGTCATGACGTCTGCACAGCATACAGTATATGTCTGAAATACATATTTGTCCATAAAGGTCATAGGAGGGACAAGCTGCTGTTATTGCTTAATGTAAGCGCGTTTGTCCATTAGTATCAATGAACTAAAATGTCCATGGAATAATATTCGGATGTGCCATTTGAGATCACCGTTGCGTTTTAATTCTGTGGGGTCACGTAATTAACATTCGCTGGGCGCCCGGCTCCGGGTCGCCGCAAAGGTTACACTTGAACTAGGCTCTGGTCCCTTCTGGCGAGGTGTTGTACTGTTCACGGCTACTCTTAATGTTTATTTGTGATTACAGTTAACAGGAAAGATAATTTAATGACCCTCTTTATCTGCGACATCTAACACTAACCCTGCTGGAATACGATAGGGCGCTCCCCAGATGAGCGGATCCTCTTACACACCAGTTTACACCAGAGCAGCACTTAATGAAATGTCTCGTTAACCAAAGGATACACCTCGGCCCCCCCTTTTCCGTATGCGAATCAAATTACGCTTTAATGTTTACTTCATCAAGCAACTCAGTATAACCCGCCAGGCAAAACAGCAGAGACGATATTTAAAAAATGGCACAATCGACACACAGATACCTCAGATGAAACATTTGAGCTCTTCAAAGCCTTAATTATTAATACAACATGTACACATTTAACAGTGACTGTCTGGGCGCCAATTGCATACTGTTAGCGTTTAAAATGTAACTGACAACTACCCGTGAGGAAAGGCTTAAGTTGCTTGAACTTTAAACACACTATTTGAAATATTTTCTCAAAGAAAACAAATGTCAGACTTTCTGCAAAACACAAGGAGACTCCATGGCATAATTATAGAAAGAGGCTACTTATCACAGAGTCCGTAAATGTGACAGGCATAAAATAACAGAAAACAACGAACCGAATAAACTGTTGCTGAAACCGTCCCAAACACACGTTGCTGAGTTCCATATCCATCTTCTTTTGATACATGAAACGAATGTAAAGTTAATCCCAATGACACACATCAGCAGATCACTTATGCTGATGTTGACCAGTAACAAATTCGTGGGTGTCCGGAGTCTCTTGAATTTCCAGTAAAGGACGATGACGAGAACATTATTGCAAAAGCCCAGTGCGCAAATCGTCCCAATCGTACAGGCGAGAAGTTTGTAAGTACCAACTGCGAAAAGATAATTTTCCGTGTTCGTCAAAGTCCTGGTGTGGTTAGCAGGATTCATTGCGTGAAGAAGTTGGCTTCCAACATTGCGCGATGCGTGAGAACCAGAACCACTGGCATCGTGATCTAACGTTATCTCTTTTCCAAATTTGCCGCTGATGTGATTCGATTAATCCGTTAGTGACGGAGTAGAAATCAGGGCAATTTCAGGTTGGCTGAGAGATTTCGGTTTAGTGTGCAACTGGCATTACATTCTCATGCAGATGTCATGCGTCACGTGGAGTGCATGAGCGTCTTCATGCGAGAAAGGGGAAAAGTGGAGTAGTGGAGTCGACATGAGACTTCATAATCTGTCTGCCTGCAGATGTTTGCCATAACAGCGCACATCTGTATAGTACATGTCGTGGCATTGATAACAAAGTTGTACAGTATATGTTTTATAAGACACCAATACACAATCAAACAAACACACACACACACACACACACACACACACACACACACACACACACACACACACACACACATTACCTACACACGCCTGGTTGAAATTGCATAGAATAGAATATACAGACTGTGCTAGAGGCAAAACAGTGACAATCATAACCTTAAGAAATTACAGAGAAGGCGGACTTTGTGTTCTATAAATCAGCTGTCAAAGGAAAAACTACTTTGCACTGTGCTTAAACAAATGATGTTAGGGCCATATGACAGCTGTAAACTGATACTTCAGACTGTACTATATATATATATATATATATATATACACACACACACAAAAATATATTTACAAAACACACACATATATATATTTTTTGTTCTCTCTGTGTCATTTCCATTTGAAAATCATATTGTGCTTGAAAGTCAAACTGTGATTGAAGCTATATGACCAAAGTATACTGTATATTCTATTTGCATAAACAAGTAGTAATAAAAGTATGGAATGGATTAAGCACAGATACATTCTCATCCAGTCCCTGCCAATAAATGAACAAAAAGCAGCAAGCAAGCCCTGTGATTTGCATGCATCATCTCAGCTCCAGTCTTGTGAATACACTGCCACAAATCATGCAGCGGTAGACGAGAACTGTCATTATTCACTTCACAAGGGTTTTTAGAGAGGTGCGCGGGCTCTGGCTCTGCAGGCTAAAGATAATGGCCCACCAAAAGGAATCTGCAGACAACACCTGCAAGTGTTTCTGACAGCAGCTAGTCCAAATTAAAGGCAGCACAATCTCAGAGTAATTTCACAAAGGGGGATTTATGAAAATAATTGCTCAGACAAAAAAACTAACTTTTCTACAGATCCAAATTAGACGATTGGGCAAATGTCAATTGAAGGTTGCTTTCTTATAGGCAAGGGAGAGAAAACACAAGAAACAAGATTGCTTACTTTTCGCAGCCTAATAACACAATACATGATTTTTACTGTTGGTCAGTTTTTTATTTTATTTTTTTGGTTGTGATTCAGGTTGACATTGTTAGATTCTGTTCATGTAATGGGTCACTGAACATTCCTGTCCAGACTCCTTATTTGTCTAGTCTTTTCTGCGAGGCTGCCTTTGAAACCTCTCGCTTTGACGGCCATGTCTCAGTGGAGTCAGTCATCACCAAACAAAGTCCTCATTCCTGTCATACAGTAGTGTGGCCCGGGCCGAACTCCTGGAACTAGGTCAGACCTTTATCCAGTGTTTTCTTTCCCCTGCGCTTATCACTCCCTCCCCCACTCCTTCCCTCCTCTCTCTCTCTCTCTCTCTCTCTCTCTCTCTCTCTCTCTCTCACACTGAGGGAGGAGAGGCATGGCACACATACAGAGCCTCATATCATGGAGGACTGAATGGATCTCTCCTTTTCCCTTTTTCTCTGTTTCTCTCTCTCTCTCTCTCTCTCTGTCCACCTTCGCCCCTCTTCAACCTCTCTCTCCCTGTCTCTCTCTCTCTCTCTCACACACTCACACACACACACACACACACACACACACACACACACACACACCCACACACAACAGCACACCGACATACACATTCCAAGTTCCAGTTCTACTAAAAATATTATCCTCTTTGTTGGGATTACAATTTTGCTTCGTAAACAGCATCATATTGTAATTTGTTTTTCCCGAAACACAATACAGCTTTTTCTGACTTTCAAGTACAGAACTACTCATTCAATATTAGTGCAGACCTTCCTTAATAGGCTTGCCATGTCAAGGATTTATGGACTGGTGAGTCTTTGCTGTGCTATAATATTTTGTACAAATTGCTTTCATTATATAACATGCTATCGTTCCTCGGCAGTAGTTTACATATGTACATGCCAATTACATTTGTATTTTATTCATTTAGTAGAGGCTTTTATCCAATACCACCCACAGATCTACATTTTCATCAGTATGAGTGTTCCCGTGGGAATGAATGACCTTGATGTTGTTAGCACCTTGCTCTACCACTGAGAGCTACAAGCAGTACAGACACAAGACATAGTCTTCAATCAGTGTGCACACTGCCAAGTGGGTGTACCATGTTATTCAGAGTTCCTAAGAGCAAGCTTAATTTTTGGCTGCTTTTGGAGAACATGGAAGAGTTTGAAGGATGGTGACCTTGCTATCAGGTACAAGGTGACTGTCCCTCTCTCACCTACACACAGCTCTGTAGAGCCACGATTACTTCCTCCATGGAGGTGGTAAGAACGAAGTGGAAGCAGATAAAATCCTGACCCCACCCTCACCCCTTCACTCGCATGTTTTAAATCTGTTTAATGCACCATCAGCACCATAATGCACCATCAGCAAACCAGTCGATGTCGGAATCTGTCATCTCAGCTTCAATCCTGCAAATAACAATGTGAATTAGACTTCCCATCTCTTATCCTCTAGGAAGCTTTCCCAAGAGAGCCTTCCTCACTGAAAGGTCATGTTTTGATTTTCTACTAGGCACAGCGATGAAGAATCAGTCAATATTCTTTATCAGGGCACACCACTTTCAGTAGATCATGACAGCAGAAGGAAATTAACAAATAATAATCCGCTCTCTCACTCACTCTTTCTCTCTATCTCTACCTGTCCATCCCTCCCTCTCTCTTTCTCGTTCTCTGTGCATGTTTCTGTGACAGTTTGTGCTTGTGTATATAGAAGTATATGCATTTGTCATTCCATTAGTATATGTCTGTATACTGTACAAGAGTACTGAAAAATAAATGAATAATGCAAGCTTCACACAACGTTCACCCCTTATTTAACTGCAGTGCGTCAGTCAATGTGTTAAAAATCAAATGTATTCAAACACCTTTGGCTCATATGACTAATATCCTAATGCTATCATAACACATTTCCTCTCTCCGTCAGCTGTTTAAAAGACCCCCTCGTTGGCCCTAGTAGCTGTAGACCATGTTGGTGAGAATGATGACAGTTGCACAGTCAGTCTTTAAATAACTAAAGTTCATAACCCTAGATGTGGATGTGATTCACCCTCCCTTTGAGTTGATGAATGTGACTCAGTTCATAAGAGCATAACCAGGGGTTACACTTCGAGCTAAACATGCTAAGTAGTTTGAATAAATGTATGTCTAAGTACCCTAATTGACTCTCTCTCTTGCTTGAATCGCCCGAAGACATCTGAGGGTTCACAGTTCATGCAATGTTTTATGAGGACTGCACTTAGTGTGTTCATTCTGTCATTACAAACAAATTACGGATTACAGTCAAATGAGCCTGATGAATCTGTTATGCTTGCAGTTTTCTTCCCAAATATCAAAAAGGTTTATTTCTACCAGAATAGCATTTCAACATGAGGATTGTTTCACTGACTGATGTACAAATCTGAATTTGTGATCTCGAGCAGGGGCGGCGCCAGGGGGTGCTATAGCTTCCCCTGGATTAGCCACAGCACCCCCATAGCACCCCCAAGAAAATAATGGTTTATTTATTATTGTTATTTAATTCAATTCTGCGTTATTAATTAAATGTATTGTGTGATAATAATATTTCAATCACAAAAGAAAATAATAACAGATTGAAATGAACAGATTGTTTACGTAGCACGACAGAGACACGTTGCATGCGTGAACGTTGACGTTTCCTGACGATTGACGATTTGTTTCATTCACTTTTAAAAGGGGCCTGCATCTTTATACCGTTTAAGATTTAAGGTGGAATGGTCTGGTTAGATGCGTATGATTAATGAATGCGGTCTCTTTTGGGGATTTTTCTGGATCCGCCTTAAATCAGAAATTCTAGCCTAGGACGAGCAGTCTGTCTGTGCTAGCCAGGTATACATAAGCTTCTATGTTTTTATTGATTGTGACCTGAAATAATATATACTTTTTGAAAGCATTTCTGACTCTTTGACTGTTTTAGTTCATTCTATCTGCTATTCTAATTTGTCCTCTTTAGTTTAGAATGTATTGAACTGTTTAGTTTAATTTGTCAGACATGGTAGTGGTGACCTGGTGGTCATCTGGCGCCAACTTTAACCCCCACTGAAGTAAGTGAAGTATTTGGGATTGCGGAATCTATAACATGCTGCATGCATTTTGTCAGTGACCGTCGCAGAGGAACACGGCTATGTGCGCGTCCGTCGGAAGCAGCCTAATGATAATAATAATGCGATCGATTTGTATGGCGCTTTTCATGGACCACAAAGACGCTTTAGAGAGCAAACATGTAAACAGATATGACGATATGGTGGGGAGGTGTTGTAGTAGAGAACCACGTGACACATATGCTATCACCCTAATTTCATAGCACCCTCGGTAAAACGCCGAGCACCCCCATAGCACCTGCAGAAAAAAATCTCTGGCGCCGCCACTGATCTCGAGATTAAATATTTTGAAGTGATGAGTCCTTGTAGTTATGACCAGGGTTGGTGAGTAAGTAGTTGCATGTAATACTAAATGTAAATTGAATCTGTTACAGGTACTGAGATGTGTAATTCAATTACAGTTACTTATCAAAATGTCTGTGATTACAAAGGGGTTACATCTGAATATATTCTTTTCGGTAAAAAGTGTAGAATGCAACATTCATTCTGTTGCTTTGCATCTTTTTGCCATCTAGACAGGTTCCATTCATTTGGCAGTATGTGCTCAAATGTTTAGTGGTTGTTTTTGATCGGTTCTCTTATTTGAATTTGCACCACCTTTCGTCTGCCAGTCAAAAAGTAACCAAAAGTACTTTGATGAAGTAATTACAATAGTTACATTATTAGACTTGGCCACAAGTGAGTTTAAGATTAGAAACAAATGCTTACACTGAAACACTGTTTTCTACTTTTAAAATCATCCTGCGTGTTCTCTGAAACAGGGTCAATCAGAGCATCTGTGCATTTAAAGCCGTTGTGTTGATTTGCTTTGGCACCAATTTGTTTAATTACTTCCAATTAATGTCTGCTCGCAGCAAAGAGATTTCCAGGCAAGCGTGGATGTGCGTGGTTGGCTTATCTGATTCAGTACACCCTTCGAAAAAAACCCACAGAAGGAAACAAAACAAAAAAACAAAACACAGAAACACGGAAGAGTGAAACTGTGGGTAGATCCCAAGGACACGAATCTTCCTGCCTTATCACTGGCATGGACATCAGATTTAAATATGCAAATAGGGTTTAATTACGATAGCTGTTGACGAAACAGAACAGGTTGGCGGCATTTAAAGGCGTTAAAATGATTCACAGGCGCTTGAACTAAATTGCAGTCTCGACCTTCGTGATGCGTTTCAAATTGAAGGGAGAGGATGAATTATTAATGGCAGAAAGCCTTATCTCATTCCACCCATAAATGGTCTGGGTGTGGGCGGGTAGATACGTAGGAGAGAGAGGGAGAGAAAGAGTGCCAGGGAAATGGGATACTGTGTTGTCATGATTTTATGGGATTGTGCCAGTGATGTGGATTAACATTAATGAAATAAATAGTAATCATGTAATCATTTGAGAGCTATTAGGAAAATAGGCTTGCTCTGACGGGGTCCTCCTCACGTGGCAATCCTGTCATCATCTGTTCTGTCATATCTGTCTTACACTTACTTACACAGATGCGCAAAACTACTCGAGGAGTTTCACATTCAGGACAAATGTCTGGGGTCCTTTGTGCACCACACTGTCCAACAAGCATGGCTTCACCAGCTGTCATGAGAAGGACTTAGCGTGGTCTGGTTAACCTTCTAAAGGTTACCGCTATCCATTTGGATTACACAGCAGTGAGAGACTACAGTAATTGTCTTCTGATGCTATCAGCTATTGGTATCATCTGTCAGTTGGAATCTTTGAGCTGCAAGAAGCCACTGTGCCAGAGGCACAACATCTGTTGCTGTAGTCAGAGTTAGGAACTGCCTGGAAATAACGAGCAAGCTCTCTAATTCCATCACCATGCGCAGAAACACAATTAGTTTTCATTTACTGCGACATGAACCCTCAGATGCATTTAGGTAATGAGTTCTTTGCCAAAATGTCCATGTATGGCAGCTACTGCGTCTCTGAGAAGTAACCTGGAGTCAATCTGTTCACTGTAATATCTACATCTGTCTGCTTTTATGTCTACAGAGACTTAATCTTTCCAAATATCCAAACAGAGAGTTTTAGAGTTCCAAGTGTGGCTTCAATATATAACCGAAGAAGCAACCGCAGCATTTCAAGGTAAAGTCTTTTCACCCTAAGTGTGGGTGGAACTTCAACACAGCAAAAGCTGAAAGCAAAACTTGAAAAGAAGGCAGAAAAACGTTGCCAGATAGCTAGAGACTTATGTCATCCTGTGACATACATTCTCTCCCTCCTTTCATACCCCTATGTTTTCTGCAAACTCTTAGCCATGACCTCTCTTTCATATCGTTCCTTCCCCGTTTCTTTTTGACCACCATTTTAGTTTCAAGGTCTTTAAAAGAAAGTCCATTGCACAGCAGTACACTCATGCGCATCAACGGCCTGATTTTAAACACATCGGTATGTACTCATTTTGCTCTGACATTACCGAAAAAGGCAGTGCATAACAGGACGCTTATGTAACTTTCAGCCCCTTCGCTCTTGTCCCTGTTGCTCGGGTGAACATGAAAAGCCTTTATCGCTTTAGGCTCCACGGGGACCGTCAGTCTCGGCTCCACTCGCACCCTCTCGGCCTCCCCACGCCTCTCCTGGGGCCGGGCCTCTAATAGGCCCCTTCAGATGTCTTACGGCAGCATTGCTGTGGCACGGAGTGGAACGTGTCTGGGCTTCGCATTCCCTGTACCATTCTGTTCTGTTCCACTACCGCCTGTTCTGCTTTCCTGCTGCCTATTCTGTGGTGCAGTGGATCTTACCCAGGCCGTTACCCTGTGGATTTGTGGATGGTGTCAGGCAGAAAACACTGCAGAAATTATCAAATCTACACAATGGACTCCCAGACTCCCAGAGGGCAAAATGGCATCTTATCAGAGGACCTCTCTCTGATCTTCTCTCACCAGAAGACCTCCATTGTGTGTATTCACAGCAAACCCATGCAGTGAGTGCTATCAGACATATTAGCATGGTCTGGCCACAGTTTAACTAATGACCATATCCTGCATTCCTAACACCTGGTTGTTTGCTTCAACCTCTTCCGTCTTTATCTAACCTCTCTATCGTTGTGATGCGGGCAGCAGTCTGATCATGGTTTCATTGCAATCTGAAGCACCTACCATAGTTGTATTATTTAAGTTATTATAGTTTTCACTGTTCTGCATAATTTTCAACTGCAAACAGCCAACCAAAGGGTCACTTGTGCCAAAAGGCATGGCCTTAAGGCAGAGGACAATACCATTGGATTGGTTGGTGGAAATGAATGGAAATGGAGATTAGAGTGTTTTCTGTCTTACAATAGGAGGAGATGTTCACAGTTAAGCTTGTTACTGCCCTATCATCTCCGAAAATACCCCCCCTCCCCCCCACACACACACCACCACCATCTGTCTCTAGGATACAGGCCATCTGTAAGAGTGTGTGTATGATGCTTGGATGGTGTGCACAGGCACACACACACACACAAACTCACAGTCCCCATTCCCGATTCGTATTCCCCTTTCACTCTCTGCATCCTCATATTTCTGCACACACACACACACACACACACACACACACACACACACACAGCTCTCTCTCTCTCCGCCCCCTCCCTCCTGATGTGCGAGAGACAGGATTAGGCTGTCGGCTCTGGACGGCTTCAGCATGTTCCATTGCTCCAAGATTGCCGTGACTAAAGCTGCTGCTGCCTCCACCTCTGTGTACCAGTGGCGTGCTGTTTACTCTGATTCTCGTGTCGCCCACCCACACCGTACTCCACAGCGTGTCCCCTTACACCCCAGCAGTGGCAAGGCTTCCTTGTCACACACTGTTTCACGTCCCCAGATTGTTTTTCACACTTGGATGTGCAGTGCTTCTCAGGGTTTGATTTCAGCAGCTAAGAGGAAACACATGAAATGTTGTGCATTTGACCAAAACACGGCTAACCGCAGCATTGGGAGTGGATGGCTGGCTGTGACACGGTGAAGATGTTTTCTAGCCCAACTAAACTAGCCATGCTTGTTTGCCTTTATTGCAATGTACTTCCATGGGTAATAAATAATATTATGAACTAAAACTAACCTTAACCCTCAAATACATACATAGGATTACATGTTCCTAAACCTAAACTTAACTCTTACCCCAAGATCATAATATGTACCATTATACAAAGTAGATTACCTAGTAGATAATACATATGTGTGGTTTGATATTCATTAAAAATGCTTAGCAAAGATACCGGGAAGAATTCAGAGCACAGCCCCAATGCTCATTCTCCTACCCCTCTGATGACCGTGCCCTTTTAAGCCCATCTTAACACAAACACTGTGTGGGATTCTTTTATATTTGTGTCCTCTCTCAGGCACTTTCCCTCTCAAGAACAACAACCCCTGGGCAAAATATAAGAGCCTTTCAATCCCCACTTCTCTGTATGTCATCTTAAGCAACATCCATTTTTAGTAATGAATACAGAAAAGAGGAAGCGAGTCTTCTCTCTGGAATGAAAAGACAGGCAACGTATTTGTCTACTGCAGGATGGCTGGGGCAAGACATCTTTGTGTTAGAGAAATTGAGCGTGACTTGCCAGACTAGCAAAGGACAGCTTTGTGGATATTCAAATCCCAAAGGGATGTCATTCTGCGGTGGTGACGGTGTGGTGGGGCAGCAAATTAAAATATGCAGCGACAGAGCAGTGCTGGCTGGACTGGAAAGTCAGGTAAATGTCAGCAGAAATTGGCGAGAAGGACACGGCAGACTAAGCACTGTGTCATTCCGGGTCACCCTTTTTGGAGGAAATCAAAAAGAACATTCCTAGTTCTCTTCACAGTAATAGCTGTGGAAGACTAATCTGTAATGCAGTTTAACTTCAAAACACCACACCCAATACCTTTTCCAAGCAACCGGTGCATGTTTACATTCCGGACCACTGCACATCTGTGGTGGCAAGCAACATAAAAGTTATTCATACATTTTCTTTTCTTCAGCAAGCAGTTGCAGCAAAGTATCCCCCTGTTAAGATCGTGTGCTGATGGGGAATGAAGGGGTTTTTCTGTTAGGCATCGGGATGCCTGCACCCCTTCTAGAGATGGTGCCCTGCCCTCTCATTATCATAACCCTCCACAGGGGAATACAGATGTAACATCAGCCCCTGAAAAATGGAGAGGAACCTTCACTCCTCTGACACCGCGACCAGTCCAGTCTTTTGCAATCGATGTTGCAATATGACACCGCGGCACCCCAGGACACTGAAACCACCTGCTGTGTATCAGCCTTCACCCCCCCAGTGAAATATATATGAGCCCCAATGCTGGATCCCTCTATCAGAGGCAGTAAGGACAAAGCTGTGGACAGATGGGGGTGGGGAGAGGGGGTTGTCTGACGAGAGGAGATGCAGTCGGAGAGAAGTGGATAAACGGCCGTCTGGCTAATCGACTGGTGATGAGATGCTTTAACCTGCAGCTGTCAGTGAAGGGGCACTGGATGGAGGTATCAGGTGGACGTTGCTTCTGAGTATACTTTACTATACCCTGGACTGACCTGGAGGGAGGATGCCTGGGTTGGGATGCAGCTGGGGGAGGAGGATGAGGAGGAGGAGGAGGAGGAGGAGGAGGAGGGGTGGAAGGGAAAGGAAGGGAAGCAGCCCGTGAACATCTTGCTCACTTTTGCACCACCCACTCAGCTGGCCTCCATGTTAAAGACAAGTGGTGCCAGGGAGCCGTTCAGAATGCATTATTGATCACGCACTTACCGGTATGAATATGCAGGAGATGAACGAGAGAGAATGAGAGAGAAAGAGACAGAGAGAGAGAGAGAAAGAGAGAGAGATAGATGGGAACTTTCAGAAATGTGTATACCCACACTGCAACCTGCCCTAACTAAAAATAACTAAGGAGTGTCGGTCGCTCAGGCTGATGTGAGGAAGCGTGTTCTGAATGAAAGACTGATATATATATTGTATATATATATATATATATATATGTGTCGCCCGTTCTAAACAACATAGCCACTGCTATAGTTCCTCACCACAGAATTCACAATTAAGCAAATTACTGAATTTATAGCCGTAATGATACTTAAGGGAGGCTTATTCAATTTTACACCACCAAGCTACTTTAGCTAATTAAACACCACTTTTGCATCATCTACCACCGCACATAATTGCAGGTTTTTAAGAGGGTTTGATGTTTATTTGCAATTTCTACCCATTTTCCACCATCTTCCTGATTGAAAATAAATACTGTATACTACAGTTTTACACACATCAGGGTGGATTTTACTGCCATGGATTATGAGAAGTAATGTCCTGAAGGACAAACACTGGTAAATAAATAGCTCACAGGGAATTAGAATTGACGAGTGATGAGTATCATTGGGGTGTAAAGGGACTCTTGCTGTCACCTTGTCTTAGGCAGTAGTGTGATGGACTATTTGCAACAGGCTGAAATAAAACCGTTTTAATGGTACGTACAGTTTATGCACCGAAAATAGTTTTTGTGGCAAAGAGGTTGGTTCCTCCCACCTCCATTCTTGACTTTGATTCAACAATCCTACTCATGTCGGGATTGTCTGAATGAGTCGAGGAGCTCGTCTGTTTGTCAGGGGGCTGTCAGCGAGGGGAGAGCGCATCGAGGCAAAGCAACGCTGCCACAGTCTCATGTTTAATGGATCCGCAACGTCCTCCTGCAGGAACACATCTGAGTCAGAGTTTGTTTGAAGCCCTCATGACCTCATTAGGCATGGGCGTGATAATGGAGGCTTCTTCAGACCCCAGCTCCCGTGCAGTCGGCAGACGGGAGGGAATGTCCGATGTGCTTTGATGCGGGAGACAAGAGAGACTCGTCAAAATGAGGCTGAGATGTCCAAAAGATGCATACGAACACATGCGAGCAGCCAAGCACAAATACACCCTCACACACACCATCATGCGCACCAACACACACACACACACACACACACACACACACACACACACACACACTCTCTCCTGTGCACTTACAATAATTTGTTGAGAGATATTCTTTCAGATCGAATGCATTGCAAACCTTTTTTTTTATCTCCTTGGTAATGTCTCAGGTAATCAGGTACAGACAGTGAGAGGTGGGGTGAAACGGTTCAAATAATGGTGAGTGTTCTTTTTTTCCACACTGATGACACCCTTGCCATAGCTAATAACAACTCCTGTCATTGTGCTTTTTCTTAGTTACTTCATCAGCATATGTAAGTACACACACATCCAAGGTACTGACTGCTTGTCGTTGGGTGTTTTTTGAGCCATGGGGATAATGATTGTGGCGTTGTGAGATGAACTGTGATGATATGGCATGCCTCACTGCCCAGACAGAATTCCTCCTTGTTTCATTTGGAGTGTAGAGGGACACCCAGTTTCTCAGTTTTGTCTCAGAGTCATCTCAGTTTCTTCACTGTTCTGTAACAAAGCACCCTTGCATATTTTTTTCCACCTTTCTGTTTTGTTTTAAGCACAGACTGGTAATTCAAGTAAACTACAAAATAAAGGTGATAGTCACTCATTGCACAAAGTGAGATCCCCCAGGTGAGATACAACCCAAATTGCATTAATATCAACATTGTCTTTTTAAGCTTGTCACATAAGGTTTGATTTGTAACCTCCCTGACAAAGTGTTTCTACTCTTTTTTTACTACCCTAGCCATTATGAAGGCAGGAAAAAGGCAACTGCTTATTTGGGTCATACAGATGAGATACAGTATGATTTTAGAAGATACATTTCATGCTAATTGTAAAGGTCTCCCTTTGTTCTTATCGGCTGTGCTGGAGTTAAAAAAAGTGTACCCTGTTGTATTCTGCATTTCGCAGAGGATCTAGTAGAGGGCTGTGTGCCTACAGCATTCTTGCATGCTGGCCCTGGTCAACAGCATGCACAGATACCACAGAGACACACTGACATTCCTTCATCTGCTCTCCCCGGACCCTCGAGACGGATCTGAATCAGAGTTGTTGGTCAGCTACATGAAAGGATGGAGCAAGATACAAACTTTAGTTCACAGCAGCTCACTGTTGAAGTCATCACTGATACAGTCACAAACTATTACCTTATGCGCCATAGTTTCATGCAATTGTTCAATTATAAATTAGTATCTAATAGATAGTATAGGATAGCTACTTAAAATGTACAGTACTGGAATCGGTTGATCTTTTTAAGTCATATAATATATTCTTTGGTATACTGCATAATATATAGCTATAGCTAAAGCTAATTGTGTCATATAATATATTCTTTGGTATAGCTTATTGAGTCATATAGAATTTTTTTTGGTATACTGCATTCATAACTTTTATAAAAACTTTATTCTTAGTCCAGAGACCTGGTATAATTATGTCACTTTGGAAATAAAGAAATTAACACATGATGACTACAACTCCAAAGACAGATGGTGAACTTTTCTGGAAGGTTGTTTTCATTGGTCAAAGGCACAGTCTGTTTTTAAACACATGGTACGCAGTGTCACCATCTCAGCCTTCATATTTGCTCATTTTCTAAGAAATATCACTCTTAACAAGCCTCAATCTTGTTGCTTACCTGTGTTTAAGAATTGGGTTCTATGCAGACAGACAAGTGCAGAGGAGGCCAGCCCACTGTGGCAAATGGCCTTTGGGAAGCGGGTGTGATGCCTGCCATTGTTTCCACGGTGATGACCCACTTGGGCTTTTTCATTCAGTGTTCCATGACAACGTGGCCTTTCCACTGAATGTGTTATGCTATCAGAATCTTTTTTATCCCTTTCCCCTTTTGTAAGGTAAATAGCATTATGATGTAGACTTCCCTTCAGCCCAATTCAGGAAAAATGTGACATTATTAAAGCTAAAAAGACTTAATGTCTGTGATCTTTTGACTGGAAGTGGGCGTCTGTCAGATCGCAGACTGATAAACTCTGGGTTTGACTAGCGGGATATTGAGCTAAGGCAGGGTTGACCCTTCCTGCCGCTCGCCACGTGGGCATGACTCCATGTAGACCTTCTCTTTATCTCCAATGGAATACAATCTCTTGATTACTTTGACAGGGATTCAGAGGTTCAGTGTGTTAAAAATCTTGTTTTGAAGCAAAGCTAAGATATCTTATCTCATTTACAATGGGATAACTTTGGCTGTTGGCTGTATATATGATCTATCCTGCTTTTAATCTTAGTTCTCACTTCCACCATGGCACCAAAGGTCAGGACTACCATGGAATGTAATTATCACACAGAAATTCACTGCCGGATGCAATTGGTATGCAGAATCAATTTCAGCATTAGGTATGTTAATCTACACCTCACAGTCCCTCTGTTATGCTCTGTTAGCAGTGGCCTCCCCTGGAGATAAGCCTTGTGCTTCGGAAAATTATTACTCTCTTTCCGTTTCTGACTTAAAACCGATTCGCCACAGAGCATGATCAATCTGAAAGTGCTGTCTGCATGTCTCACGGCCCCCTCCTCCAAAGATGACTTTGGCTGTTCCCTCGGGTAGGACATGTAGTAACAGCGTGACAAGATTCGTGAATTGATTACAAGCTAACGCTTCTGGCCAATGGGACCTCGACCAGTGACGTGAGGTGCATGTATTGGCTTGTGTGTTTTGATTTAGCTCTATTTCATCTATCTATTTTAATTTTGGAAAATAGTCCTTCACAGGAGGCTGTGGTTACAGTGATAAGGAATGTAAGTGATAAGTAGAGGAGTATAGAGTGTGTCTTGACCTATCATGTAATATGATAAGGTATTTTCTGCATACATCAAAACAAGGTGAAATGGTTGATACGAAGGTCCTACACCCATGCTTGTTTCCTGCTTTGCAGAGCTATTCCATAACATGCACTGGCCGATGCTTCTCAGGACACTGAACAACCATAGACTGCTTTGGAGACCTCACTGCCTAGTGTTTCAGAGTGTCCTTTCCATACATTGCTAAATGGATGTTTGCTTGATACAGTTGAGTGACTATATTGACAGAAGGCAAGACAGCCCATAAAACCCTTGCCCATTTCTCGGAAACATGGCTGTCACCTCCACGTGCCATAAACCCATGCTTGCGTTGCAGACACATGCCATACATCACACTAATATACAGCTCAGTGGGCAAGCAATATGTTACGGTTAGGGTTAGGTTTAGCACGCTTGGCATGGAGCATGGTAACATGAAGGGGAGACTCTAAATAAATCAATTTAAGAAAGAATGTAAAGAACGTCAGTATAGTGGAAGATAAAACATAAGTGTAGCACAAGTCAGTGTCTAGGGATGTGTGAAAACTGGCTCACTTCGGCTCACTTCCACACCTGGATGGTGGCGGCCAGGACTCAGAGTTTGTAGGTGAGGGTGCACAGCAAACGAGGTGAAATATGGTGCACTTTTGTGCAAATTTATTTACAGTGCAAAAAAAAAAGTGCAGCGACAAAGTCAACCAAAAATAAACAAAAATCAACCAGAGGGTTGTTCCATACAAAAAGCACAATTCGCAATCGAAATAGTAATTACAATACTTAGCCTCTCAGGAAGCTAGCGCATCTAATGCTCTCCAGACTCCCACACTAAGGTAGAAAATACTCAGCTTAAATAAAGCCCTCCAATTAGCCAAATTGGAACATACCAAAATGAGTAGGGGACTACCCAGTCCGTTTATACAATGCTCAACATAATACAACATAACATGACCCCCGCACAAATCTCTCACTTTCCCCTCTCCCAATCATGCAATACGCTATGCAATTCTCTGGGGCTCAGGTTTCTTGAGTGAGATGTCAGTGTTTGTTTGTGTTGTGCGAAAATGAATGGATTAGCGGGAAATTAATTATGGAGTGGAATCGGCTGGTACCTAACCGATTGCTATGGTGGTAACCTGAAAAGGGGTGAGTAACAGAGGGATTTGTGAATTGTGATGTTTAATGATGGACCGGAGACGCGGTTGCCGGCACCGCACTACATTCCAACATTACCGGGTGGTAGAGAAGTGGTGATTAGTTTAATGAGGCGGGTAGTGTCAGGCATGTTGGTGGAAAGGAGGGGCTGCCTTTTCACTGGGTGTCAAGCAAAATGGAAAATAAAAGGCAAACTCCGTTGGAAAGGAAGGGAGAGCAGCCAGAGCGGAGGCCTCTTATCCCTCTGCCAATCAGGAGGAACCAACCACACCTGTGCACCACTTCACCTGCTTCAGAGCGAAGGAGAGAGAGAGACCCAGGTACACAAAGTGGGCGGGGCCAAGGAAGGTCAGGCGGGGCCGTAACAAATGCTAATTAAAACTTTGATTGACATGTAGTAACCATCTGGTGCGGTTCATAATTGGAGGGTTAGGCCATCCGAGTTTCCTCTCTCCGGTGGGATGACGTGAAGTCAGTGGAGGTGTTGTTGTGATTCATGTATGGAGATCTGATACTGAAAACATCTGTCAGTCTGGGAGGGCTCTGCAGCACCAACATGGAGAGCAGCCCATATGGATCGCATTTGCATCGGGATTTGCATTCGCTATCAAACACAACTAAGCCTTGGAGGCTCGACGGCCTTTCCTAGAGAGAGAGAGAGAGAGAGAGACTGAAGCACTGACTGCACTCTGGTAATGATGGTCCATAATGCCAGGTTGTTCTACATAATCAGGAAGCTGCCAGAAATGTGTCAGTGACCCAAGCAACACGTTACTTCTCTTCATCCCCTCTGTGGAGTGGAGTGAAGTGGAGAGAAAAACTGGACCATGCTCACAGCTAGTGTTTTCTTTATGGAGCTCCTCTGGATGCGGTGCTCCGCAATGCAGCACGATTTACTGGGATAACAGACCAGAAGCAAAGAAAAGGGACTGAAAAGGATCTGTGCATGCAAATTATGCAAGCCGGACACCTGAGAAACAAAACTGCTCCAATTTTTAAAAAGTAAAAAGTAATTTTCCAACCTCACTGACAAGGGCTATAAACTGTAACATGTGCAATAATGAGGGTGAAAGGCCTCTACACAGGGCTGATATGCATGAGCAACTCTGATTAACAAGGAAATGAAGGAGGCTCGGCCAGACTGGGGATTTTAATGAATAATAACTGCAATACAAAAGCAAAATGTGCTGTCTTGCCATTGTAATTTGCTGAAATGACCATGGATTCTTCTTGCACACGCACACACACATGCAAACACACACACGCACAAGTTCACGCTGTAAATATCTCATTCTCTTTTGTGTTCTTGTTTATCTATCTTTATTGGATAGACAAAACCCTGTTAATCGCCAACTTTTGATTTCTGAACTAATTCTATGCAGTGAAGAAAATGTCCCCTTTTTTTCTTTGTAACAACACTGCATATGAAATATTAAAAACAGGCTTCATGATCACCTTGATTGCATTGGATTTGAAATTACATCCTGAAGTTCCATTTCATTTCAATCAAGGGTAATCAACAAGAGCCACTCATGTTTAGGTGTTCATCAAGATTTACTGATTTTTTTTGCTCCTTTTTCTACACACGTACTTATAGTGGGGGGGGGGGGGGGGGGACATCTGAAGCCAGAGTGAAAGCTTGCTCAAGAGGCAGCCTCTGATTCTGTGAAGTAACCTCAGGGCTGATGAGAAGAGCTTCCCTGCCAATTGATCCTGTGTCCTCTCTGTCTGGTGAACACAGGGCTTGTGGGTTTTGCTCCTAAATGACAGCTACCCCGCTGGGATTCCATTACACTGATGGAAGGCAACCAACAAACGCCTATGGTTCACCTCCCAAGGGCTACAGTGTGTGTGTCTGTGTGTTTGTTTGTTTGTGTGTGTGTGTGTGTGTGTGTGTGTGTTGTGGAGGTATATCACCCAAGGCACTACAACATGTAGGGTATGAAGCTGATATGGTGTTGAAGTATGTCCCAGTCACCTGTGGCAACTGACATGTTAGTCCATTATGAGCATAATCTAATGCACACACACACACACACACACACACACACATCCACACAAACATACACACAGACACACTCAAACGTGCACACATGCACACACGCACACATACGTACACACACACGGGTCCATTGGATCCCTAGCCCAACTCTTGTGCCTGACCATTATACTGTGCCTTCGTAAACAACTACCTTGTTGATGATATTAAACCAGGGCTCTCGGATAACCTCTCTCTCTCTCTCTCTCTCTCTCTATCTCCCTCCCTCCCTCCCTCCCTCCCTCCCTCCCTCCCTTTCTCTCTCTCTCTCTCTCTCGCTCTCTTTCTCTCTGCTTCGTACTATCGTTACATAACACGCTCATGAAGAGCATTTGGATGCAGCAGGCCCTACACAGAATCACCACGAGTGATAAACTCCAACAAGTCAAGCATTAAAACCAACAGCCGCTTTTATCTCTCAAGAACAGCATCCCCATCCAGCTGGAGCGGCATCAGAGAGACGGTCCAGGGAGGATTACAGGGGGCATAAATTAGAGGAAGGATTGTGATGAAGAGAATGAAATTCACTTGATTTGTGTGGGAGACACTAAATCGATTTGTTCCCAGAGAGCACGTGCTTTCGCACCTCACCAAAATAAAATTGGTAACCTAAGCAAATAAGATGAAGCAAATTTAATTTCAATGCAATTCATTTAATGAACAAGGATCCCTTTTTCCCAAAACCTTGCTCCTAAAATGCAAATTAAGTCTTATGCATGCTATACTTTGGGGGGGATGTGATCATATCCCTTGGATAAGTTCCGACTGCTTCAATAATGCATCTCAATATTCCCTCCACAAAGTGGTCAGTCTGTGGAGCTTTTAAATTCAGTGGTTCTTTGTCAATTTTTATCTAGGCTGTGCTGACAAAGAGCTCTGCTGTCATTTTATCTGGGCACCATGGAGCTTTAATGTCAAAGGTTCACGTCTTTAGCCGACCTGCTTAAAATAGATGTTCACACAAAGGTGTGTGTGTGTGTGTGTGTGTGTGTGTGTGTGTGTGTGTGTGTGTGTGTGTGTGTGTGTGTGTGTGTGTGAGAGAGAGAGAGAGAGAGAGAGACTGACCGGCAGACAGAGACAAGGTTTAGAGAGAGAGAGAGAGAGAGAGAGAGAGAGAGAGAGAGAAAGAAAGTATGTCCTTGAGACTCAATTTAAAGACAGGACAGGTCCACCTCTCAAAGTGATGAGAAAGCAGCTCTGTGTTATTGGACATGCCTGATTGACTTCCATAAAGTGACGATTTGCTGCCACTACATTTTCTGCCCGACCTTCAAATCTCACTAGATAACCCTCATTTAGATGCTCTGTGTCTTTCTATCCATACTGGCCTATCTACACCCTGGACACCTTGTCTTTGATCCGCAAATC